>NC_042615.1:482538435-482713435 GCF_901001135.1 Rhinatrema bivittatum
TTACATGGAAGTCCACCACATTCTTAATACAGTGAAGGAATACAAAATAGTATTTAAGAACTGATATATAGAACATCCAATAACTAAAAACTCAAGTTTTAAATTTCCCCAAACACCAATAAAATTTCAAAATAGGAAAGAGCAGCTAACAATTAAAACTAAGGATTAAACTAGTTTCCCCACCCCTGATACCCAGGAACATTTGGCTTCCAGTTGCCCTGGGATTGCTGTGAATTAGGAGGGCGCGCACACACACACACACTCTCCCCCCCTCTCAAACATGCTCACATTCACTCTCCCATGGTTCCACATGCTCTAGACACTCTCCTCATTTACACAAGGCTGGGGAGGGGACAGTCCCGAGGCCGCCTCTTATACTGCGGTAGCGATGGCCTTTCAGACTTCAGCTGCTGGCGGGATGGGTGTGCCAGTGGCCTGTTGGGCCTCCTTTGCAGTACAGGCTCTCTATCTCTGCTCACTTTCGGCAGACCCCCTGTTATGGTCTGGTGGACAAATGGCACTTCAAACTGCACAGTGATCAGCTATCCTATGCTGCTGTAAAGTTCAGTAAGGGATTTTGTTGCTTTCCTCTATACCTCTTGGAGAAGCTTCTGACTAAAATTATGTTGTAACTATGGCTGTGCTGGCATTTACTGATAGAAGCCCAAACAGCCTATGATAGCCTTCAATATAAAAAAAAGGCTCAGTCTTCGAACTCAGATTCCCTAAAAGGAAAATGTCAACATGAAGCTGTTATCCAAGACCAGGGTACCTGCAAAAGGATATAAACTGGTTGGAGTTGGTCCAAAGGGAGACTACTAAAATCATCAGTGGTCTTCATACTAAAGCATTTGGGGGACAGAGAAACATCTGAACACACCTTGCCTCTAGGATGTACGAGATAGGGGAGATATGAGACATTAAATACCTCCAAGGTTTCCATGCATAGGAGGTGAGCCTCTTTCAGCAGAAGGGAGGTCTAGAAGGAGGAGGGGGGGGGGGTCATACGATGAGGATGAGAGGTTAGACTCAGGAATAATCTTAGGAACTATTTCTTTACAGAGAGGGTGGTGAATGTGCAGAACTGCCTCCCACTAGAGGTAAAAAAAAATCTGAATTTAAGAAAGCATAGGATAAGTGCAAGGGATCTGAGGGAGTGATGGGAATCTTAAAGGCCACATGGGTAGGCTAGATAGGGTATAAGGGTGTAATGTGTTCTGTCATGTTTTCACGTTCAATACCCACTGTGGAAATTTGCACTCCACATACAAAGACACAGTTTAGTCCATGTCAATTCCTGCATGTTGGTCCAGGAAAAAAAAAATCCACCTTTCAGGCATTTAGACTAAGATGTTAAATGACTTTTTTTTTCCCCACATGAATGACCTGGTGGTTAGAACTTATTTCTATAAACAGTTTGTGACCTCAGCATTCGGGTGAATGTGTTTTTGCTCAGTTATATCTTGCATCTATTGGAATGCCACTTGTGCTGCAGGCTTCCCAAATCAGTACGCCATTTAACACATTTCTAGCCCCCTGATCATTTGGAGAAAAGGAGGAGTTCTGCTGCATCTGGCTACAGAGAACAAATATCTTACGTGTTTCTTTTCCTTCCCAGTTTAACAGCAATCCATGAGAAACTTATTGCAATTCAAATTCTCCACAATATTAAGCTAGAGTTGTGCAAGGACATGGGGGAGGGGGTGAGGAGAATACATATTGATATTAAATCCTCTCCTTCATTCATGTCCAGCAATGCATACAAACAAATTCAGAGATCTATGCTTATTTTTCACACCTCACTGATAATGGACACCAGTGGCTGGGACAGAAGGGCATCCATCCACCTGCCAGGTTGAGCTACTAGGAGTAAAACAAAAAAAACCCACAAAAGCTTTAGATGTGATCTGTCAGAGGGCTTCCTATGAGAGAATGTAAAGGTCTCTAAATCCAAATCTGAACTTATTCAGGATGACTGCATGCAGCATTTGCTCCCTGAGATTCAAGGTTTGTGTTTGAAAGGAGAGTGAACAGATACCATTAGAACTTCAGTGTTTTCCCAGCACCACTAGAAAACAAGAGGCAGACTGCTTTGGGACAATGCAAAAGTTCCAGACAGCAAGCAGAGTGGCACCTACTGGTCAGAGTCCAGAATGCACTTATGCTGGAGCCTGAAAGGAACCATGGCCCCAACCATAGACATGTTGCTTCAATAACTGGGCTAGATAGAAAGTTGAGGGAGAGAGAGACCTAGCTAGCTTGTGTGAGGGCTCCTGGTGCTCTACTATTTGAACAGCAAGCAAAATCATTGCTGAGCAACTGATATGAGCACTGTTTTCCTAAACCTCCTCCTAGGATTGTAAAATGTACTTTGCTTTAAGCCTGGTCTCATCACTGGGGTTCTCCCCCCATACTGATACAGTTGCCCTGCCCCAGAGGATTTTTTACACATCTCCCATTCCTTAGGTGCACTAGTAGGGCAAACTGAACTGGTACCTGTGCAGACAACTGTGCTGCACTCTCCTCTTTAAAATACATATTTTGGGAGTGGGGGTCTGCTAAGGCCAAGTCACCCAAAGCATTGCACCACCCCTTGGAGACAGTCCTGTCTCGAACTAAGAACATGCCTTACTGGGTCAGACCAAAGGTCCATCAAGCCCAGCATCCTGTTTCCAGCAGTGGCCAATCCAGGCCATAAGAACCTGGCAAGAACCCAAAAACTAAGTCTATTCCATGCTACTGTTGCTAGTAAAAGCAGTGGCTATTTTCTAAGTCAACTTAATAGCAGATAATTCACCTCTCCAAGAACATATCCAATCCTTTTTTTAAACACAGCTACACTAACACATCCTCTGGCAACAAATTCCAGCGTTTGTGCTTTGAGTGAAAAAGAACTTTCTCTGATTAGTCTTAAATGTGCTACTTGCCAACTTCATTGAGTGTTCCCTAGTCCTATTATCCAAAAAAAAAAAAAAAAAAAAAAAGTGTAAATAACTGATTCATATTAACCCATTCTAGACCTCTCATGATTTTAAACACATAAAGTGACAAGATTTATGTGAGCTTGTGTGACTAGGATATTCTTGGGCAATTTCAAGGTTGTATGAACTAATGAGGAAGTCCACTACGTTTGACTGCTAGATTGGGGGGGGGGGGGGGGGGGGGGGGAAGAGCAGCTGTTCCTTGCTATTTACTTAGCATGTAGGCTCAGTCAAACCTTAAATCTTTGTCCATGGAGATGCAGGTACTTTAATATAGCACTAGCTAACACTGCCCATGTTTGACATGCTAGACAAGGTTATGATCAATACTTAAGCCTCAGAATGGGAAGTTATATTGGGGTGCTGTCTAAGAAGAGACCAAATTATGTCAAACCTTTAAAAGGTTTGACCTTCAATGGGGAAGATTGTGTTTGCATATGGAAACTCACATGCTGATCTATCCAGGGCAGTAGAAAATCAAAAGGAAGAGAGTATAGGTTAGTTCAGGGTTTCCCCAGATCTGTCCTGCCCATTCTTTAGGTGGACCAGTTGGGCTTTCAGGATATCCACTGGAGACTCAGTATATGCAGGTTTCTTATGCATATTCATTGCGGATATCCTGAAAACCCAACTGACTGTAGGGTCCCTAGGACATGTTTGGGAAGCCCTGATCTACTATAATTCATCCTCTCTCCATATTATTGGAGGTCAAACCTTATGAGACTTTACATGCAATTTGGTCTGTTCTCTCAAATAAGCCTCAAAATGGGAGGCTTTTTTTTTTTTTTTTTTTTTTTTTTTTTTTTTACAGTGATCGTAATCTTATCTACTTGACAGTTTGTGAACATGGGCGGGTTAGCTGGTGCTAGTTCAAGTTTAGTCTTGTTGGCCTGCTCGCTCCTCCCCTTTACATAAGTAAATAATGAAGAGGGACCCTACCAGCCAGTTGAGAGGTGTGTTGTTAACAAGATAATCCATCACATCATCCAGAGACTCCCTCATTTTCTTCAGCTGTCCTTTGCTGGTGGTTAGGAGTTGGTCAGACACATCTCTGAAGGAGGCGGCAGAGCGGACGTTCTGGTAGACATTTCCAGCCATAGTGTGAATGTGGTGGGCCTTGTCCTGGATGTGCTGGGGTAAGCCCTGGATACTGGATACTAGAGTGAGGCAGGTGGTCTGAAGCTGGCGCGTCCAGTTCTCAGCCATAGTTAGGGTGCGAGACTCAATATGCTATAAATAGAAGAGGCTAATTTTTAGACCGATCTGGTAATGCAGGCAGAACTAGTTTCTATACACCCAGCTATTAGTATTAACCAGTCATTACATTTGCAAGATGAAAGTTTATATAATTTAAGTTTTATAATTTGTAGGATATGCAGTTCTACAAGAAATATTGAAACAGTCACCCACAGACCAGTCTAAATGATCTGCTAAATAGTGGTGTGTATAAAAGGTACAACATCAATTAGATCAGATGCTGATTTTCCACTTTTTCTTTGCTTTAAAAAGCTTTTTACCTTCAACATATGGATTTCACTGTCCCAACACACTGTTGGGCATTTACCTAGACATTATGGAGTGCAAGATTGCTCACCACTAGGTCATTGCTTAGTTTTTTGATTTTCCCACAATGGTCTCAAGACCGCGCACACACAGCAAGGGCTGAAAGCAGGGTGGGTCTTTAAGCTATTGCACCAGGCCTTCTTGTGGTTGCACCTAAACAAGCCTAAAAAAAAAGCTGCTCATTGGTAGGAGGGAAGAGAAAGGCTAGCACTGGCCATGGGGAGCTACCAACATTACATGCAGCTGCCATACAGGGCTGGCTCTAGGGAAAATGGTGCTCTGGGTGAAAAGTACCTCCCGACCACAGCTTCTCTCTGGCTGTGATAGAATGGGATCCACTGCAGCCATAGGATGTGCAATGCTACCCCCCCAGGTGACTGCCCAGCTTGCCCACTCCAAAATCCAGTCCTGGCTAGCAAAAAGCCCCCCTCCCTTCCAGGGCAGCTGCCGTTTCCACTCCTGTAGCTGATTGGCTCTAGTAAAAAAAAAAAAAAAAAAAGCTTAAGCCAATCAAGCTGCAGGAGAGGAAGCAGCAGCTCAGATGATTCAGGAGTGATGCTAGAACAGTTTTGTACATGACCCAGTGGGACTGAAATAAGTTCAAAATCCAGTAGTTAAAGAGAAGTTAGGGATTTATATAAAACTATTTCAAGAAAAAAAAAAAAAAGGAGCCCAAACTCAGATTTCCTGCAATATGGGTGGGGTAAGGGCACTGCATGGGTCATCTTGCTACTGTTTTGTAGCATGTCTTTCAGCATCCAAATCCAGTCAGTCTGAGATTAGGTTTTATTACCCTAAAATAACAGAAAAAAGTTCAGGTTTGGTCTGTTCACTAACTTGGGTATTCAGTTTTACTAGTTAAATATTCCCTGCAAAACACCACAAAAGAACATTTACTCAATTGCTATTGTGCTGCATAAGTAGCAATCCCACTAAAGTTGTCAAATCCCAGTCCTGAATGGCCTTTGCAGTCACGATACTGTTTCACAACAGATGCCTACTAAAAAAAGCTTCTAATCTAAAAGGGTCAGACTGGGGAGTGGGAGACCACTTTCTTGGCAGCTGATTAGTGGTACTTTTTTTCAGGACCTTCTAGGCCTACTACAACATGGGCATAACCTCCGCTAATGCTAGACCTGTCCTAGATTTACTTACCTCTGTGCTAGGCGCTTCCTCTCCATCCTGCTGTCCTGTGCTTCTCTTCCAGTCCACCCAAGACTGATAGAGCCTCTCCTGGGCATCATGCAGTTTCTGGTTGGCACTGGACATGTTCTTATGAGCATAATCTAACTAAAAGAAGAACTCTGAATCAGAGGAAGTTTGGCAGCTTAGATAGCCATTTCCTTACAGAAAAGAAGGAAGAGAGATTCAGCAAATTGACCATAGATTTGTTGCAGAGGAGAGTTGTGGTTGCATGTTAGTCCATATGGAATTAAAGTCAAACAAGTTGACTGACAACTTTTTCGGACTAAATAGATTTAAGAAGCTTGAGAGAGTTTTCACCTACAGCTTTGTCTGTTGACCCTTAATGCCATGTTGCAGGCAGACAATGGAAGACCATTTGTAGAGCAACATACACCACTGAAGGTTTTGTTTTTTTTTACCCACCCCCTCACCTGCACAGTATTACAAATTTCATAGGCTGGCTAAGAGCTAGGGAGTGAGAAACTCTACCCGTTAGCACTGCTGGTTCCCAAGTAGTCAAACCCCCATCACCTCTGATGTGCTACAACTCTAGCCAAACCTTTCCTACACCGTGTTAAATGCTGACCATTCCTGTTATTTTGGTGCAACATACTCTAGCATTTTAATACAGGCTCCCAGCTAGCATGTCAATGAAGAGTGTATTTAGGACAGAACAGATCACTTTACATTTGTTCTTACCAGATCAATGGTGTGATGGAGCTTGGAGATGGCTTCCTGGCTCCTGCATTTAGCATCTTTGACCCTGGTCAAGGCCTGTTCGTAAGCTCGCTTATGAACCTTGGAAGATAGAGACCCCAGTCTAATGTAATAGCTTGGCTTTTGCACGTCAGCTTCAAAACCTTCCACTCTGGTAGCTTCTTTGGCTAGGAAAAGAAAGATAGTAATGATGGTAGAAGAAGGACCAAGTGGTCCATCCAGTCTGTCCAGCAAGCTTCTTATGGTAATATCTACAGTGCCGTGCTGATCACACCTAGGTTTCTCTTAAGGGTAGTAATATCTACAGTCAAAAACCAAGCTGCTGTCAAAACCATGAAAAGTTACTGCTAGGAAATGTTTACTGGGCAAGGAGCCTGCCAATACCGACTTGTTTTGCTTTTGGACTTGGCTGTAGCAGTAGTCCTATGCTTATTTCCTTCTCTGCATATCAGTACTCCCTGACTGTAGACGTCTGGGTCCTTGTTGGTTGCCTTCTGAATCCAATTCCCCCCCTCCACCCCCATCAAAGTGGAGAGTGATGTAGCAAGGCTTATTTCTTGAGGGCAGTAATCCCTGTGCTTCTGATAAGGGTAGTAACTGGTCGCACCGAGTGGGTCACCCCCATGCACTCATTTCAGGCATCCACCACCCTCTCCATGAAGAAATTTTTCCTAATGCTGGTTCTGTGTTGTCCTCCCTGAAGTTTCATTTCATGACCCCTAGTTCAGTTTCCTTTCCAACAAAAAAGGTTAGAAGTTAACATTTCAGGTACCTGAAGGTCTGCATCTCCTCTCCCAGGATATACATATTTAAGTCTTTCAGCCTCTACTCAAATCATTTGATGGAGGAACCCCCTCCCTCTCTGGACTGCCTCCATCCTGTCTTTATCCCTTTTGAGGTGTGTTCTGTAGATCATAATACTCCAGGTGAGCCCTCAAAGACCAGTACAAGGGCATTATCACCTCCTTTTTCTTACTGGTTATTTCTCTATGCAGCCCAGCATTCTTCTGCCTTTAGCTATCGCCTTGTCATAGTGTCCAGTGATCTGAAGATGGCAAAGCAAAGCAATGCCCTAAGGTCTCTGTTCCATGCACAACAGCCTTTCACAAACCCCCCCCCCCCCCCCATCACATACAGCTTTTTTGTATTATCGCACCCAGATGCCTGACTCTGCACTTCTTGGCATTGAATCCCAGCTGCTGTATCTTCGGCCACATTTCAAGCTTCCTTAAAATCACATTTCATATTCTCTACTCCTACAGCATGGCCACTCTGTTGAAGTTCTTAATATCATCCCCAGAGACAAACTTTACCTTTTCTCTCTCCTGCAATGTCACTCAGATATTTAACAGAATCAGCCTCAACACCGATCCCTGTGGCACTCCACAACACTGTTCCCTCTACCATTATCACACTGTCTATCAAGCAGTTTGTAATCCATGCCACTACCTTGGCTCTCTCCCAAGCCTCCTATGCAGGACCGTATCAAAGCTTTGCTGAAATCCAGGTAGCTCACATCCAGTGCTCTTCCTCAATCCAATTCTTTAGTCGCCCTCGGGTCCAGCACTCCCAACTATAAGTAGTTCACCATCCTTTCCTTCAGTCTCCACTAATTTTCTCCACCAGAGGTGAGGCTGACCTGTAGTTTAGAGCCTCCTCTGCTACCACTCTTGTGAAGTAGGAGTATGGCCACTCTTCTCCAATCACATGGCATCGCTCCTGTTTCCAGAGATCTATTGAACAGGTTGGTCAGCAAACCCACCAGCACATCTGAGCTCCCTCAGTGTCCTGGGATAAACCCCCATGGCCTTGTTTAACTTTGTTTTCCTAGCTCTTCCCATGCATTCTCTTCTTTAAAACGGGAGTTTCGTCTAACCCAGCCCATCTATGGCCTTGCCAACCAGCAGCACTCCTTCTCCAGGGTCTTTAGTGAGTACTGAACTGAAGTATTTGTTTAACATTTCTGCATCTCTCTTCATGCAGTGCTCCTTGTCACCTTTCAATTTCACTAGACCACTTTGGGTCTTTCTCTGAAATGTGTCACTTTGCTTTACCTCTCTTCTACTTTCCTCACATTAGACCAAGCTCTGATTGTGTGCATCTTGGAAATGAGTAATCTTAAGTCAGACACTAACAGTAGTGGCATAGCAGTGTTTGGAAAGAATTGCTATTGATCTAATTCAAAGCTTATACCCCTTAAGCACAATTACAGCACAAGATGAAAAACAATTTACAGCAATATTTAATCATGTTATAGGACAAAAGAACCAGATGTTCAGAGACCAAGTTGATCTTTAAGGAATCTTTGTTGTACTGATACAAAATAATGCTAAATGCTACAAGTGTAGCAAGTAGGTAAATTTGTTGTGCTTGACTTTTTAACTTATGTATATTTGTAAACCGCCTAGACGGACATGCAAATGTCTTATTGTTTGCGGTATATAAACATTTTTAAATAAATAATTTTAAATAAAAAGTCTCCCTGCAGGCTTGCAATTTAGTCTTTACTTACCTAATTCGTCATCACTCAGTGGAAGATACTGATCTACAAGAACTTCTGACTTTGTCAGTGCAGCATCTACCCCAGTGCTTACCACCTGCACCATGCGGCTTCCCAAAACAGCATTAATGCTGCCAGTCACAACAGCCTTGGTCATTTCCATGCTCTCCTGCACAGCTCCCTTGGTCTTGTCCACCACTCCAGTGATTGTATGGGCAACAGTGTCCTTGGCACCTGTCACAGTCCCTGCTACAGCTTCTTTTGCACCAGCCACCATGTCAGTGGCATTGGCAACAAGCTATGGAGGGAAAGAAAAAAAAAGGGCTAGATGTTACCAAGCAAAATTTAAAAAAATCCCTATACGCCTTACAGATGGTGTGATTGGATCCATGATCATCCTATGTCTCAGACTGCCAACTTCCCAAAAGGCTAAAAATAATCTGCCTCATTTCTAGAATACTCCTATAAAAGTGCTGTGAAAAAAAAAGTGTGTGTTTTTATAGTGTCACTTCTCCAGAGGCCTTCTTTCAAGATCTTGATTGTAAACTTACATTTAAAGAATAGGAGGAGATTATGAAGTATTTTGTAGGTGAGCAGCTGCCTCATTTTGCATGCAGTGCTTGCTTACTGTAAACTCAGCTCAGGCTGTCAAGTTTCGTGCCACATACATTTTCTACTCTTGACCACAATGAGAAACCTTGCTAAGACTTGGGACAGTGATGCTGTAATCAGTTTACCACTTCTATAGTGCTGTACACAAATAAGACCCTCCCTTCTCTGTAGAACTTACAAATAAAAAACCCCACAACTTTGGGAATTTAATTTAAGAAAGTTAAGGCTCTGAGCAGGATAAATGGTTAAGTTTTAAAAGCAGTCTCAGAAAGTAGGCTAGTAAATTTAATTCTATTAGTTCACTAGTATGGACTCTCACCTTATCAGTGGGCTGGTAGAGGATTGGCAGCCTCTCTTCAATTCTGTCCAGGCCAATGCAAGCATAATTGTTGGCAAGAGCAACTGGAAGGAAAAAAAAAAAAAAGGCACCCAAACAGTATATTAATAATCAGTCAAGATGGTGTAGTATACCTCCTAGATGCACTCAATTCATGGTCTCTAAATTATGCTCAAGTTGCAACTGTTACAAGTTTACTGCCATTTAGTTCTACTCTGATTTTTTCAGCTCAACAAAACCCCATTAAAGCCTTCACTTGATCCATTGATTCTGGTATCAAACAGACGCCTCTCCAAAGTATGTGAAAAAGCGATTCTCATCCAATTGAGCCAAATTTGAGAGGAAAGTCAGAGTTCTGCATCAATCATAGAACAGGTCCAACACGTTAGTAGCCTTGCTCAGTTTTTTGAATTTGCACAAGGGTTTAGAGACTGCATTTGATATCGATGACCACCTCTTGAGGAATCTCAGGGCATTGCCTAAGCTGGTTCACATCATTCCTGGAAAAACGAGAGGCATGATCAGGGTGTCCTCCCAGCCCCATAATTATTCTGTGGTGTCCTGCAGGTGGTCATTATAAATAGGGGCCAGAGACAGCATTTATAGGAATCCATTAACCAATCTACTAAGGATTTGGGGCATCACTGTTCTCATGTATGTGGATGGCATCCAGGTTTCTATACCCTTGGAAGCCTTTGGGGGAGGGGAAGAGGGCAGCAGAAGGTACTAGATAAAGTTTAAAATCACTTCCTAGAGTCTCACAGCAAATTGGATGAGGGTAATCAAACTACAATAAGACCCTCCATACTATGAGTTAAAGACCTACCCTGTCAGTTGTCCATTCTATGGTTCACATGATTTGACCATGCTCCCAATTTGGGATGCTGCTCGCTTATTGGCTGTGTGGCTAAGCGCCTACCTCTTGCTGTATAGGGCTGTTTCAAATGCATCCAGTCTGACACTGGGCAAAGTTTGTTCAAACTCTTGTGATTTAAAAAAATAGACTATTGCAATGCACTGTATATGGCCCTACCTAAAAGAACAGTATAGACTGCAGATCATTCAGTGCTGCCAGATTAGTTGCAGGCTACACAACAGGAAGCACTTCACTCAATAAAAGCTTTGGACTGACTCCTGTTCTGCACACTATTTAAAGAAAAGTGCGCCACTAGTCTTCAAGGCCTTCCATGACTTGGGTCCAGTCTATTTGCGGGAAAAGCCATACCTGCATGGAGAAGCACAGGTTTCTGCCTGGCTCGAGGTGCCACCAGTTAAGGTACATAAACTGCAAAGCATTAGGGATATTAAGATAAGCAGATCTTCGTAACCTAAAGGAAGCCATTCCATTCAGCTTACCTTTAAAAGAGGAGTGAGGTGCAGGGCCAGCTGGTTTAAGGAGCTGCATACTCAGCCCCTGTAGGCAGCTCCATTTCAGATGTCCTAGAGCTAGTAGAGTCGGGCTATAGGGATATTCTGCATTTGGTGGGGGAATTATGTTCTTGGAATGATTTTCTAAAGGTCATTGTTAGTCTGGTCTCTGGTTTTGTCCGACATTGTGTACTGGTTCATATATTTTTGAAAGACTAACAAAGTGTCATTTCGTGTTTTTGTATTATGCATAAAAGCTGTTTGTAGCCCACTCTGCACATTGTTGATTTTGAATGAAAAAAAAAAAAAAGGAATCTTAATACAGCAAGGATGAAGCATGAGCTCAAAGGAAGAGGGAAAAACAGGAGGAAAATATTTGAGTGGGTAAGAGACTAGTAGAAGATCAGAGACTGCTGTTGGGCAGAGAGGTTAGCTCACTGAGTAGTGCATAAAACACAAAAATGAAATAATCAAGTAATGGAAAAGCCTTAACATCTCTGGCTAGTGTGAGGAAAAAAAAAAAAAGCTTAAGGATGGAGGATAAACTCTGGGAAAGAGTGGGGGTATGTACAATAGCTTCCCAATGCAGATTAAGTATTGCTTCAAAGTCTATTTTTAAAAAATGCATAGGACACAAAGATGTTTAGCAGCAGGGGGAAGCAGGAGTAAAACTAGAGATAAAGACGAGCCACAATGTTGCAACAGGAAGGGGGGACAGGGCTGTTCCTATGGCTTTGAGTTTTACTGCTGAGCATAACTAAAGTAGTGTCGGGATTCTAAGACTACAGTGAAACCTGCAGTCATATGGTCTACCACAAATAAATGGTGTCTGAGCAGGCTCCAATTCCACGTATACTACAGTAAATAAAGCTGTGACTGGGTGACATGGCTACTACAAGGTTAGTGAACAGAGCAGCAGCACCAAGAGGTTTTAAAAGAAACATTCTGCTTATAAACTAAATAGATTAAGAGTACTGGCTTCCTCAGCTACTGCTTACTCCTAAATGCCTTCTGTTTTAAGAGGGTAAGTTAACAAAAAAAAGTGATCTTAACCTGAATTCATGGGCCAGAAGAAACTCTAAACATTCTTTGGCCTGTAGTTCCTTTCCCAGCTCAGCTGGAACCAGTTCTAGGATCTCTTATTTTAAAGAGACCCTCCCAGTGTTAGTTTGGTCATTGTAATGAAGTATCGAGACTGGCAGCCAAGCATCAGGACTTCACAGAACCCTGCATCATGGGCTCTAAATCCAGGCACCAGAGGGGGGTCACCCTTTCTGATGACCAAAAATCCATCCTCAGTAACCTGAACTGGCAATACCTAGGTGCCACTGGAAAGATCATCATAAGCATAGCTCATTTTTACAGTGTAATGCAAAGCCAGACTCCCATTTTGCCCCGGACATATTGATAGCACAAAATTTGCAATCTCATGACTTCACTGATTTTATGGATAATCTTAATTCTATGGGGTCCAGTTAGGTCACTGCTCTGTTCTTGATGCTTTAGCTCCTCTTAAACCCATTGGTCACAAACATACTAAATCACAGCCATGAATGACCCCCAGCTCTTAAGTCAGACAGTCATTGAGAAAATGCAAGTACTACTGGCACAAGCGTCAGTCTCCAGATCTTACTATTAAATTTGATATTCACTCAGGAAGAATGAAAGCTCTCAGCAAATCTGAAGTATTGGCTATAATGCAAAAGCTCTGTTTACACTGGCAAAGAAGTTAGTTCTTTGATTACCAATGCTACAGTAACTGACATCTGAGTCTTAAGTATCTGATGTGAAAGATAGGAAAAAAAAAAGAAAAAAACTTTAGTCTAGAATTTTCCAGTGTTCCCCCATCTGCCACATGTTGAAATGAATCCTTGCTGGCTTTCATTTTCAAAATATAGCAACTACCAAAGTCAGACAGACAATTAACATTATTCATGTGAGTAATGATTTATCTAGTAACTGTGCATTTGCCCTTTTCAAAGCTGCTAAGGAGGTCATTGTGCCATCCATCACTATAGATCAAGGTCACCTTCCTGATATTCTTGAAAGCCATAATGCACACCCTGCTAAAAAAAAAACCAACCCACAAACAAACCACCCAGTCTTGATAGTTCTGATCCTATCAGTTATCATTACCTTCTCTCAAAATCATTTAATCTGCTGTACTTCAACTCACAGATTTTGTTGAAGAATGAACTACCAACTTGGATTCTGACACCAAGTGCAGAGCTCCTGTTACTTTGACCGACACCCTTAGACAGGATTTAGATAGTGGCCACCAATACATTCTTGTTTCTCAATTTATCTTCAGCTTTTGATACTATAGACCACGCTATTCTGCATTGTTTGCAGGTCAGTGCTAAACTGGTTTTCCTCCTACTCAAAAATCAAGGTCAGTCAGGAATGAATGTTCACAATGGTCTTTAAGACGGGTGTACTTCAGGGCTCTACACTTTAACATCTATTTGCCCCCCCCCCCATATTTGTAAAATTTTGGATAGTCTTAAGTGACAAAAAAACCCACACTGCCATCAGCAAAATATTTTATATATTTGTGTACATTTTAATTGGTAAGATACCCTTGAGCATCTGCAGATCTGTATATCTACTCAAAACCTGGTTCTACTATAAAAAGCTCTCAATATGTCTAACAGAATCTTTCAATCCATAGACCACATTCCAACATTCAGTGATCAGCCTAGACTCATTTTCTATTAAAGCTCTGCATTAAGAGTCTAGGTATTTGGTTAGATTCCACTCTCTCATTTCATCCTCACATTACAACTTATCAAATCTGGTTTTACAAGCTTTTTTTTTTTAAACAGATGAAAGCACATTTTGTGCAAGTCAGACTTTTGTATGGTGGTACAAGCACCAATCTCTCTAACAGGTTTACTGTCATTTTGTATTTAGGTCTCTTGGATTCTTTTATGCCACTTTTACAACTCCTTTTGAATTCTGCTGCAGATCTGATCTCTGGTGCTACACGCGATGAGCACAATACACCAACACTCATGAGCTTACATTGGTTGTCAGTATGACAGCGGATGGAATATAAGAGTAGGAATTCATCACTTTCAAACTGGTAAATTCCAAAGCTTTGTTCCTGGGCCAATTCTCTTCTTAAATTAAACCAACCAGCTCAGAGAGGCCCTCTTGATGCTGGTCTTGCTGTGACCAGGGAGTGTGCCTTCTTGGTAGCAGCCCCTTTTCTGTGGAAGTCTTTCAATAGACCTGAGACTATGTCGTCACGAGTTATTTAGAGGTCTTTCAAAAAGGCTTCCTTATAAAATCTATGCATGCATGTGACAGTCAAGTTATTCAGAGGGCTGCCTATAAAAATGTTTAAGAAAAAAAAATGCTTGTATTACATTAAGCCATCTTTTTTGGTAACATCTAACTCAGGGATTATATGACATCTCCTTTAAAAAATTGTCCCACTGGAACTCAACTGAATTCAGAATCTGCAACAATGTTCTGTTTTTGTTATTGTTAAACATGGATCGGTATATTTTGTACAATTGCTTGGGCAGTTTGTGATTAATAGATTTAATAAGTTAAATCATGCTAGACACTTTCACTCACTTTGTGGCTCCAGTTTCTGGATAATGGGCTTTGTGCTCGAGAAAGCCACAGCTGTGATTGTCTTCACCCCTTTCTCTGCCACCTCACAGACAGACTTCAGGTATGGATGGTTCTCTTTGGTGCTGATGTAAGCAGATGACACCATATCACAGGTAGAGCTCACCAGGGGCAGGTTAGCCACCCTCATCACCACACTCTGCAAAGACAAACATCAAAGAGCATTAAAAATCAATGTGCATCAGAACCCATGCAAACAAGAAGAGTTCAGATGAGCCATTTCATACATACCTGCTGCAGTTCAACTGCTACTGAAGCCATTTCCTCTAAATCCTTAAAGAGGAAGGATACAAATATCAGGTTAAGCAAACAGTCTCTAAATCAAGTTTCAGAATTTTTGATCCAGCAGAATCTGTTTCCTTCAGGCTTCCAGTTCAATCCTAACTAACTTCCATCAAGGCAATGGCACCACAAGTCTTCGTTTCCAATGGACTTGAGACTCCCGCCCACCCCCCATCTCAATTTACCTCTCCCCCTTCCTGGAGTATTTTAGTCAATGACTACAGGTCCCTCAAACCTGGCACTCCAAGTCTAACCAATAGTAATCACCACTGTGATATGGCAGAAACTCCCCCTCCACAGCATCCCTGGCTCATCAGATGCCAGATCTTAAAGAGATACCCGACTACCTACTCCCAAAAAACAAAGTCAGAAAGATCTCATCTTGCCTTCATTCACATTGGACTGCTAGTTGTAACCCCCCCCAACAACCCTGCAGCTTTACATTTGGTACCATTTTGTTCACCAGCTACAAGGAACAGCTCTGCACTATACCCAGGGCTGGCTTAAGGCCAACTGATGCCCTAAGCACAGCCAACAATGGTACCCCCTTAGCCTACCCATTGCTTAACTGATAAGACTCAAGTGCTGAAGGTGAAATAAGATTAAAAATTCAGTTTTCTTCCAGGCTAGATCCCTACTACCTATATTAAATATATATATTTTTTTTAAATATTGGTATTGAATAGCAGTAAGCACATTTACTTATAAATTAGGGAGCAACAGAAAAAAAGATGCAAGTTTTCACTCTGGAGCCCCCACTTCCCTGCATCCCTATGCACGTATATTTTGCTTAATGGTTAATCCAGGGCTGCTATTACCAGAACCAAATGTGTTTCTATTTAGCTATTCTAGCACAACAAGTTACATAACAGACTACTGTCCATCACAATTGTTTATGGGCCACGTGCAGCTAGTAGACATGCTTATTAACTTCTGAAATGTTATTCTGGGTTCATGCAAGTGCATCAACCCCAACTTTATATTAAAGTTAAATTTGACAGGGTAAGTTAACGGAAGGACATGCACTAGCAGCTCAGACCCAAATCAGAAGATATATTCTGTTAGGCGATAAACAAATTCCTTTAAATGTATCAAACTGCCTAATTTGTTCCTAACAATCAGGTTTAACTTACACACCTAGTTTATTATTTTAAATTGTTACCGTACTATGATGGCACATGAGTAATTTATAATCTATACCACCCATATTTCTCTTTATCGAGCCCTTCTGTAAACCGTTGATGGTATTTAACTTGACGGTATAGAAAAATTTTTAAATAAAATAAATATTAATCCTAAAAATTTCTTATGATGCATAACGGGCCAGTTAAAGATTTTTCCAGTCATTAAGGCTTCACCCTTCAGGTGGGGTGAAAGGGGTCAATTTCAGCTCATATAGGGACAGGAACACCTTTGCTATGTAGCAGAATGCTGTTAAATTTCTATATCTGAATGGGCTAAGTTAAGATAAAACACTTCCATCATTTTAGTTTGCACAGACCTAATGAAGGGAATATTTTAAGAGGCACATCTATCAGTCAGCCCAGTGAAGTGTTACCACAACTTGCTTGTCAGCCCTTGCTCCCATATACCAGAGAAAGATTTTCCTATGCAAAACATCAGATGCCACCTGCGTTTTACTATTCTTTAGTTGAGACACTAGTAGTTCAGTTCCCCTGCTATCAAGTTGGGGGGGGGGGGGGGGGGGGGGGGAAGGAGGACAAATTAATCTTCAAGGGTTAAATTTAAACACATGTCTTGCTCTTAGTGCAAGACAAGCATAGAATGAAGATATCCTCAAGGTGTGGAGGGAAGCTATAGGTGGGAACAGAAACATAATGCACTTGATGGTTCTAACATCTGGAGACTAGCTACCTTACAGGCAGATACAGAAAAACCCGCTGGAGAGCTGGTGAGCGCCCACTCTCCTGGGCGCGCAATTCAGTTAAAAAAAAAAAAATTTAAATGAGGGCCCACGGTAAAAGGAGGCGCTAGGGACACTGGCGCATCCCTAGAGCCTCTTTTTTTTTTGATAGAAGCGGTAACTGTCAGGTTTGACAGCCGCTCAATTTTTCCAGCGTTGATTCTCAAACCCGCTGACAGCCACGGGTTCGGAAGTCAGACGCCAGCAAAATTGAGCATCCCGTCTTCCAACCTGTGGGAAGATTTAATTTTTTTTTGGGGGGGGGGGGGGTCTCTGACTTAATACCTATAGCTTCCCTTCAACTTAATATCATAGCGGTATTAAGTCAGAGGCCCCCCCCCAAAAAAAAAAACGCCTGCCAAAACGCCTTTGGCAGGCGTTAATTTCTGAAAGTAAAATGTGCGGCTTGGCTGCATATTTTACTTTCTGGATCGCACGGGAATTACTAATAAGCTCATCAACATGCATTTGCATGTTACAGGCGCTATTAGTTTCAGGGGGTTGGCCGTGCATTTTCAACCCTTACTGTATAAGGGGTAAAGCTAACGAATCGAAAACGCGTGGCCAAACCCGGGCTAACAGTGCGCTCCAGAGCACACTTTACTGTATCGGCCCGTTAGACTAATAAAAGCCCAATGACTAAGTCTTTCATAAGAAAAAAAAAGTTACTTGCTAAAATTAAAATATGCAAAATTTTCAGACTGATGTTACAACAGCCTATTAAAAACATTTACATACAATCTATTGTTAGCAGACATGTCTTTCTTTGTTCACTTCCTGTTTCTTTAACAGCCACAACTTCCAGATCCTTTGTGCATCACACTTAAGGCAGCACTCTCTTAAAAGGCCCAGCAAACAAGAAAGTGGAGCTTAAATCAAAGTGCCTACTACCAGACAAAATGAAGTACAGAATCATTCACGGAACATGCTCATACTGCAGGAAAAAGGAACTATGGGGCACATATTATATCATTTCCTTCAGTGCCCAGAATTGTTCAGCTGCTGGTGTTAAAACTGAACTAAAAAACAATTGCGTGCTGCAAATAAGCAGCAACTGGTCTACTGCGCACGAGACAGAAAAAGGCATAAACAGGATGTAGGCTTGCATGGCAACTTAAAAGCATGTTTGCCAAAAAGAATGTCTTCATATTATTCCTTGGTGCTGACAGGTAGCCAAAGCTCCAATAACGTCACAGAAGTGCACTTTTAAGCTACCATGCACACTTAAACTTAAGACAGAAAAAAAAAGCCATGTCTATTAACCCTTCCTTCCAGGGACTACCTGCAACAGCATGTCTCCCCTCAGCCCTGAACTAGGCTACTGCTGCCCTTAATCCAGGTAAGGTTGCAACACCGGCTCTGCTCTAACACAGAAGCATCCCCTTCCCTGTCCCTCTTTCTCTGCCTCCTGCTAGTTAGAGCACCATCTTGCTCCAGGTGAAAGGAAGGGGTTGATGTCTAGGGCTGCCCAGCACCCTCACCTTTTATCTTCTTGGTTTGTCTACCTAAGACATTGAGTATCAGGAAGATATATGAATAAACCTAACTCCTCCCTCTCTCTTCCACCAAAACTGCAGTCTGAGGGGGTAGGCTCTGGGTGTTCACTAGTTCCACTACACATGCATCTGTGCTTCAAACACCACGTGTGGCACACCAGTTCAGTACAACCATCTTGTTTATTTCTCTGCACAACATATGACAATACTATTTGATAGCAACATTTTTACATTTTGTCAAATCCTGAATTAAATTGCAAGACAGTAACATAATCCTCATGTTATCTGCTATCATCTCAGGCATTTCTCTCTCGTTAACAGAAGTGCACCATTAACAAACTAGTGCAACCATTGTGCTCACTACAGAAATGGTTTAGTGTAGATTGTACTCCCTGTTCATTGTAACTTTCTCTCATTTAGTTAAATGGTTTCCCCTAATTCTACTGTAAACCAGTACGATAAGACTTGTCTTGAGCATCGGTATATTAAAAGAATTTAAATAAACCAATTAAAAAGGAATCAAGATGATCAGTTGGTATAGCTTCCCTAGTGCTTGCAAATGCTCTACAAGATGTTAGATCCATTGTGACTGCAGACCAAAAACACAACTGTAGTCTATAAGCTCCCAAAATTGAAAAAAACAAAACCAATACCAATCCTCACATAGGGGTACTGGAATGAACATTTCAATAAGTAATCCTGGGGTACATAAACAGTTATGCTTTATGAAGTGTACCAGAAATCCATATTTCATAAATGACTGATCTGGGCTTGATTTTTTAGCAGCAGCATCAGAGACTTAGGCTACCAAGCAGCATCCGCTTAATTTATGGGAGACTGGCCAGGAACCCAGTTCCCATAATTCTTTTCAGGCTAGAGAGCAGCAGGGTGTTCTGCTCCAGCCAGCAGGGAAGGAGAAAGAGTGAGCCTGGTGCAGACAGATGAGAACATACATCCTGTTCTCTAATCCAGCCTCCCACCTCACCCCCCACTTCTCTTGTATTGCAAGGAAAGGGGAGATATTGAAGCTGCAAAGCAAAAAAAAACAAAAAAAAAAACAAACCACACCAAAAAGGGCTTGAATTAGTACAAGTTTGAAACTTTTAAGCAGTATTGCCAATGATCAAGGCTTCAACCCTTACCGCTCACAACTTTCAAACTTCTAATTCAATCCCTTTTTGTATCCATTACTAAGAGTTTAATTTCTAGTAGAACCACCCATAATGACATTCTGCCACCTTTTTTTCTGGAATCCAAGAAGAAACAGAACACAGCCAGCAGTTGCATGGATTATTTATGGCCCCCAGCCCTTGAAGCAGAGAAGAACAGAGTTTTAGAGCTACTTACCCCAAGACAAGAGCAACCACATGCTTTGATTTTTGTGCAATTTCCCAGTACAATTTAGAAGACTGAGATACAACAGCCAAGGTAAAAAAGAATGGTGTGAATACCTATCAGCCCCACTGTTTCTGCCACTCCTTGGTATGTTGGCTTCATGTTTATCACACCATTCCAGGCCCTGCCACTTCTGCTGCTGGTGACATTGGTGAGGGTGAAGCAGGACAAGACAGCAAATGAAGAGATTTGAGGGGGTGCAGAAATGAGTTAAGGGATCAGAGAAACTGGGTTATATGGGGTAAAGGGGAAAAAATTAGGGGATTAAGGTGGGTGGTGAATGAAGGTATCAAAGGGACTAATGATCATAGTAGGGGTGCAGTCTCAATTGACTGGGGCGGGGAAAGAAAGACTGAAGAGCTAGTGAGGCGAGTATTTAGTGTTTCCTTTGTTCCACCCACAAGTAGGTAAAGAGCAAGCTATGCTTTTCAATTCCAGGCCCCACACCCCTGTCCAAGGAGACTGATGACCGTGCACACCAGTCTGTTCCTACCCCCTAAAGCAGTGGCAAGTCAGCTGATTCTGGCTTGAAGAGGAGGGCTACTGGCCAAGGAGGAAAAAATAGGGGCATTACTGGAGTGTGTGATTTTAAAAATCGGAGGGGGGGGGACTTAAGTCTTAACTCACTAACCCTGGTGATCCTTAAGGAGCACTAGGATGGAGGGAGACCACAAGGACCACTAGGGAATTTATGGGGGGGGGGGGGGCAAAGGTTGAGGATCTAAATCACCAGCACAAAGAGGAGGAGAGGTTAGAGAGTCCCATTCTCTATATAGCTTCTCCTTACCTCAGTGATCCTGCATCCCCCACCTAACCAGTGCTCATAGAGCAGATTGAGTGCGTAAAGAATATATTTGGATATGGAAAGGAGAGAGAGAGACTCACCCCCAGCCCTGCCCTCCGCAGTTACACTTCTTTTCTGTCTACAAAGCCCTGGGTCCCCCTCTTCGGTACCTGAGGCAGCAACAAGGCACTGAAACCAGACTCAGGCAGGATTCTCCTCACCGCACAGCCAGCCAGGTATCTTAAAGCAGGCCACTCAGCTGATAGACTGCAGGGAGGAGCAGACAGTCCGGGAAAAAAACAGGATCCACTCTCAGCCCCACCTAACACTGCTGAGCGGCGAGGCTCAGCCGATTGGCTGCGCTCCCGGAACTAGGAGAGCAAGCTCCGTCTCTGCTCCTCCCCTCCTCAGTGTTAGCGCTGCCGATTGGCCGCTGGCGACCAGGAAGTGGGGGGAGGACCGAGAAATAGCCAGCCAGGTTGTTATAAAGTTAACGCTAGAGTGCTGCTCGCCCCGGCTACACAACGTTAGAGAGTCAGGGAGAAGAAAGTGTTATACAATTTTGTATTGGTGGGGCATAAACGGATGCAGTTGTCATTAACTAGAACGATTACACATTTGGCAAGACACCGCTCCCCGCTTACGCTTTTATCAGAGTCCCACGCTCTCTCGCGAGAGCGGCTCACCACAGTTCGTCTGGGTCAGGCTTTTCCCTGGAAATAAAGGCGCGTGGCCAGGAAGGTGACGTCAGAGTTGAGGAGCTCGAGCTGGCGTTCTGAGGCCGCGAGCGAGGGTACGGCTGACAAGGATCCCACCCTCCTTTACAGTCACCGTCTCCCCAGACCCCCTCCTTCAACTTTAATGCACGTTCCACACGACAGCATTATACCGTAGGGCAGGCGATCACAGGAGGGGAGGTTTGAGAGAGAGTGTGAAGGCCCCAGAAATGGAGTGGAAGAATACGATCAGGTGCCTTGGGGAAAAAAAAAAAAAAAAACCATTCATAAAGCACCTCTAGCCCTGGCTTTTACTCACATCCTAGACAGAAGGGCAGAGTAGTTTGGCAACTACTAAACTTAGAAAAAAAAAGTTTGCCAGCTTTAGTCTCAATTCAGATCTTAAGCTATTTTAAATACAATTAGAAAGTTATATAAACAGAGGCAACATACATGCAAGTAAAGTCTAAATTAATACACTAACTACAGGAGCAGCTCGTCCCCAGTTTAAGCATAGCTAATTGTTAATGAGGCTCCTTGCCAGGTATAATGAAACGTCACTGTGAGAGTAATTGAAACTATTTAGCGAAAGTGATGCACTGATAGGTACTAAGACTACAGCGCCATGCACCTTCAGATAAGAAAGAGAAGGAAGGAGCAACGTAAGCTAATGATACATGAAATTGAATTAACATACAAAGACTAAAATAGAGCCCTCGTTTATTGTGTTCCAGTTCAAATCAGACACTACTAGTTAGTGTAAGCGGTTAGGGGTTTATGCACTACAGGGATTCTATTTTTTTAACCTACCAACAGAGCAAACCAGCTTATGTCTGATCTATGAAGACCCTAAAGGAATTATGGCTGCTTCCCTATACCAGCAGAGCAGGTGTAGGGCAAGCTTTGTTTTACAAGTCCCTCATGGAAAGACACCGTATGATGTTTTCCTAAGAGTTGACTTCCACCCCAAAGTGAACATTCTAACAAAACGTTTCACTCTGATTCAACAAAAGTCTCTTCTGAGAATTACAACTGCTGGCGTTACCTACCTTTCTAGTATACCAAAAAAATAACACCTCCTCCCGATCTACTTCCTAGCTGGGCAGTGACCTTTTCTAGGAAAGACAAGGGTGGGGTCTAGTAATTTACCACTTCCTCCATCTTGTTGCTCCTCCCTGGGATTATGGACTGCCTAGCTCTTTCTGCCCTCCTATACTGCTTTTCCCTCTAAACAGTTTAATATTTTCTGTTTCAGGCTATCTTTCCCTTCTCTCTGGTTTCCTCTGTAGAGAACACACCTTTGCATGACTAGTCAAGGGTTTCCCCAACCTGTCCCAGAGACCTCATAGCCAGTCAGGTTTTCAGGAGATCCACAATGAATTATTGTACTTTATTTTTATTTATTTAGCTGAATCCTTTTCAGTGGTAGCTCAAGTTGAGTTACATTGAGGTACGGTAGGTATTTCTCTGTCCCTGCTTACAATCTAGGAGTGCTATTTACTAAGCCTTTTTCCTATAGACACAAATTGGGAGAAAACCTTTAATAAACCTCCAGAGTTTTTCACAAGAAGCATAATTGGGACTTGAATCCTGGCTACCTTGGTTCTTAGATTGCTGCTCTAAGGCTCTTCCTTCTTTCCATTATACATAAAGTAAATTTGCATATATCAAGCTTCTAGTGTATACAAATTTAAAAGTCCGTCGTTCTCCCCCACTACTACTTTAAGTCCATAACCACTTGATCTATTAAAAATATTTGAAATGCTCAATGCTATGACCAAACTCTTGGTGGTACATCTGTTGTTCCTCATATGGATGCAACTCCAGTATGTTATCAAATAAGCTTTCACCATTCCCTTCATCCTGCTCACAAGGAATAAACTGCATGGACGGAAAATGACATTGATAAAAAAAAAAGAGCAAATTTTAGTTTCCTAGCACCCAGACAGATGGATTCAGAACCAGTTGGTTATGCAACTCTACCAGTTGATGGAGACAGAGCAAACTGATGTAACAGTATATATACTCCTGCAGTGACATCAGCCTGCCAGTATTCTCTGTCTCCAGCAGATGGTAGACATGCATGTCCCTACTGGGGATTGCTTCAAAATTTAGAGAAGAATTAATAGGATCTTTGAGTTGACCCGCTCTCCTAATGGTCCCTCGCCCAGTTGAGAATTCCTGAGGTGATTTCCGTGGTCCCTCACATGAGTGCCTTGGTCCTGTAGCTGGTTCTTCAGCCAGCATGGACTTATCTGATTTAAGCAGCTGAAAGGCAGAGGATGCAGGAAGCCAAGCGCAGTATATGCCCTTTCCCCCCGCAGCCAGAGACTATCTCTGTACTCAGCCGGGAAAGGCTGAGCTCAGGTAAGTTTAAAAAAAAAAAAAGTCTGAGGCAGAGCAGAGGGATTGTTGCAGGGCTTCCTCCAGTCTCCTTGCTCGGTGTGCCGTTCCGACATTTGTTCCCACTTCCGTGGGGGGGTTAAGGAACCTGGGCAGCCTGGGGGTTGAGTAGCCCAGGTGGACTAGGCTCCGCTGTTAGACTTCTGTGTGCTGGGTGGTAGCCCGGGGCGGCATTTTTGCATGCTTTGCTCATTCGGCTGCCCTCTGTAGGACTGTCGGTGCATGTAAGAGCGTCCAAATTGTGCATCCAGTTTCTTTTGGGCATGCTGCCTGTGCACACATTCTGGAACAAATTGGTTGTATGCCCAGGATTGGCACGGTGACAGTGTGCTTAGTTTTGCGCACATAGCTTTGGGACTCCTAAATTTTGTGCACCTAAATTTTTTAGCGTGAATTCGGCTGGACGTATATCTTCAGTCACCCATTCTCTCAACCTAGCTTGATGGATTCTCTACCTAGGTAACATCAAGCTAGCTTGAGAGAACATTGCCCAAATCTCATCTTGGAGTGAGTTTCCTCACTCCGAAGGCCATCAAATCTTCACAAGAGACCACTGTTCTGTTCGTAGGTGTCACGTAGAATGTCAAAGTGGTCCCTAACCCCCTACACTGTTACCTAAACCCCACCTCGAGTTACTAGGTGGGCCTACCATAGGGATACAAATACCTACCTATGGACCATGACATTATGGCCAGTCTCTCTCTCTCTCTCTCTCTCTCTCTCTCTCTCTCTCTCTCTCTCTCTCTCTCTCTCTCTCTCTCTACCATTGTCCCCCAGTGGTTGAATGCAGGAAATACAACAGGTCTGGCACTTATCACAGATTCTGAAAATGGTATCACAATTTGCGCTAACTTAGCTCTTCGCACAGATAATTAGTGCAAATTGCAATAAATGCTATATTAGCATAAAACACACCCCTTACTTACTTACTGCATTTTGATAAATCCAGGCCTTGGATTGTAAGCCCTATGTGGTTGGGACCTACCCACTATTCCTGATTGTAACTCATCTCAAGCTCACATTTTTTAAATTTTCTCAATACCACTTCCCCACATCAACAATAGGCGCATCTGAAGCAGTGTAGAGAAAATTTGGAAAGGTAAGTAGTTAAATCCTTATGCTATATTGGTACTTATGTGCTCCTATTTTTCCTTTTCTAGGTCCTAGCAGACAGGCCTCAGAGGGTAGGTTTTTGGATTGAGCTTGTCCACCTGTTTCATGCTATCCTGCACCACACTTCCATTATCCAGGAGGAGACCCTCTCAATGAGGCAGGGCTTCAATAGCCTGACAGCTGCAGTCAGACTTAAATGCTACCCTCCTGCAGGCCATCCACACCTGGCAGCAGGTGTCTACAAGCAGCATCACCCCATCTACTTCCACTACTAATGCCCCAAAACACAGCCCTCGACTATGGGGACAATCACAGAGCAGTAGCCAGTCAATGTGCAAGAGACCACCAAAAAGGAGACAAGTTCTTGTGAGGGTATCAAACCCTAGCCAAAGGAGGGCTGTGGAAGATGCCATGTGTTAAACGGCAGAAGCTGCCCTGCCTAGGCGAGGTCTGGATGAAGACCTTGCGTGCGACGTCAGTGTGGCCAGGAGAATAGCAAAGAGGACGGTAGCTATCAGAATGAAGATGCAGCTCTGTGCTGCTCAAAGATATCAGGAAAAGCTGTCCTGCCGGTCAGCACCAGCTTCAAGAGGATTTCAGGCTGAATGTCCCGGGACTGAAGGCTTCTGGTGCTGGACACCATGACTTTTCTTCAGAGCATACAGCCTTCCCTAAAAGTCGATGTAGGATCAGTCTGTAGCAGACTGCCTACCTTACCTGTTCTGAAGTTGTCATCCTGAGTGCCTTTTCGTCAGTGTTCATCTGTTGGTTTACCCTGCCTTATTTTCCTGCAGTGCTGTCTGCCACATGTCTAATATGTCAGTTTGCTAGGCTATTGCTGTTATAGTGCTTGCCTGCCTTAATGCCTCTGGATTACAAATGTCTGGACTGTAAACTGCTGAGGCTTTGCATGCTGCCTGTTTGAGGCCTCTGGACTGTTCACATCAGGGCTTTCTGCTGCTTTTACTGTATTCTGCAGCATTGCTACTTCTAACGATATGTATTCTAGGGTGAGATGTCTCGGCCAGCACCTAAAAGGCAAGAAGTCATTGTTAGCGCGTTGATTTGTCACTCATTGCTTTGACTATGCGGCCTGTTTTGGGATTATTTTTTAGATCAAAAGACTTAAGGAATGTACCCTTTTTATCTGCATCAATAAAAGTATTCCGATGTTTTGCATTGTCTAGCTGGGTGCTGCTTTTGGGGTGACAGCTTTAGACTTCCATCCACCTTTTTTTTTATTTCTCTAGGCTCCAGGCATCATGCCCCCAGGCCCTCACTTTGAACTTGGAGCTATCTGCAGGGCTTTTCTGTGTAAAATGTGCTCTGGGCCACACCTAATGCATATTCTGGCAATGGCCCCATGCTTTCTTTGGGAGGTAGGCTATGGGCCTGGTTGTCCCCTTCCCTGCCATCCTAAAAAGGTGGTGGGGGGCATCTCTAATGGGATTCCTGTTAGAGGCTCCTATCCCTTGTCCGTCTAGGTCCTGCCTGCAGAAGGTAGTGTGCAGAGTGGTCCTTGTGCAAGCGCTGGCAAGCGTCTCTAGCTTCCTAAAGGATGCTTCCCGTTTGCTCCAACACTAAAGCCGCTCGCCGAACTCCCCAGCGATAGGTTTTCCTGGCTCCTCCCCTCTTTTATTGTCAATCTTCCACCGTCACGTTGAGCAGCTGAGAATACCTACATGTGCAACTGCCAGGTGCTCCGCCCACCTAGAAGGGTAGTCCTGCGGGGAACATCAGCGTGAGGCAGGGTTCTTATGTTTGGGTGTGTCAGACTAATGCACAGTTGTGTAATTATAAGAGTTTCTCCCTCTTTCTGTCTAGCACTTGCCGCTTGTGATTGGACAGTGCGGTTGAGCAGATGTCGTAAGCCATGGCTTGTTTCTCTCCTCCCTGTTTGCTGCTTTCAGGTTTCACCTTCTGATCAGCTTTTCAGCAGCTGAGATTAGGCTTTGGTTTGCATAGATGTTTTGTTTCTCAAATACAAAACTGTTTTGGAACTTACCACTAAAGTGGTGTGTGCATTCCTTCTGCTTGACTACTTAACTTCTTAACTGTGTGAACACAAAGGTTGAATCGCAGCTTCCAACCATTTTAAAGATCCCTTTCATGTCATGAAGGGAACAAATCCAAAACTGAGGACTCCTGGAGGAATTCTGCGCAAAAAAATGTAAAATTCTGCACACAAAAACTGAAAATTCTGCAAACTTTATATTGGTCAAAATAACACAATTTACATGACAGTCTTTAAGTAATTACATTTTAAATTATTACAGAAAAAAGTTATTACTTAAAGTTGCAGAATTTTAAATATTTTGAGCAGAATTTCCCTAGAAATTCACTGTAAGAGTGTCCCTTCCACATACACACACCCTCATACAGGCTCCCTCACTCTCTCGCACACACACATCCCCTCGTATAGGGCCCGCTCTCTTGCATACACACCCACACAAGCTCCCTTTCTCTTTCACACATACATCCTCACACAGGCTACCTATGTCTCTCTCTCACGCAGCCCTTCACACAGGCTCTGTCTCACATACACAATCCCTTCACACAGGCTAGCACTCTCACATACACATGATCCCTTTCTCATACACACGAGCTCCCAATCTCTCACACACATACACACTCCTTCACAATCTCCTCATAGAGGCTCCCTCTCTCTGAAACCCACACTCAAGCATCCCCCCCCACCCACCCTCTCTTACCTCCCATGCTCTCTCTCACACCCTCCCCTCCCTGACACACATTCTCTCTCACCGGCATGCGGCGGGACGCGCTCTGTTCGCGGCGAAGATGAAGGCCCGGCGCACCGTTCGCGGCGAAAAGGGAAGGCCCCCTCGTACCACGAACAGCACGCCGGGCCTTCATCTTCGCCACGAATGGAGCACGTCCTGCGGCACACGGGGGGGGGGGCCCTTCCCTTTTCGCCATTATTGGAATGACCAGTGAGAGACTGGGTCTATAAAAATAGAGGAAAAATCCCCAGACAGCTGCAGTGGAGGCTCATGGTACCAGCATTCCAGCACTGGTTCTGAGGGAGCTGGAATAAAGAGGAGGCCCAAAAAAAAAAAAAAAAAGCTGCAGACATGCCCCACCTTCCATCTGCCCATCTCCCCCCCAAAAAAGTAGAAACTGTGGTTCCTTGATGGCCCCTGTCATCCTTGTGATTTATAAAAACTTTCTTCTTACCATCCCACCCTTGCATCTTTCTTTCCATTCCCATACCTTGGCAGAGGTTAGGCTTCCCCCTTCCCAGCTTGGTGTCTAAGGTTGCTCTGAGAATGACAGTTTTCAGTCAAAAAAAATCTAGCTGACTGGAGTCCGCTGAAATTCATTTTAGCTTAGCTGGCCAAAATTTGGCTAAGTTTGATGCTCGAGCTTCTTTTTTTTTTTTTTTTTTTACTGGACTTTAAGGCTTCAGACCCCTTCAGTGTCCGTAGGGACATGGGCATAGGATTATTAGTGCAGACACCCCCAGCTCAAACACACCAATCAAAAGCCTGCAGCTCAGGGCTGGAGAAAATGAAGCACTTTTAATTACAGGTGAGCAGGATTGGGGGACTGGAGGGCAGAGGATGCCTTTGCCATGCCTACTACTCAGAACTGGGGCAGGGCAGAGGAAAGCAGATGCAGTTTAAAAGGTCTCCGTCTCTGCTAGTGCCACTTTCTCACTATGGCTTCTGAGACTGGGGAGCTGTCTCAGGATACCGGCCTCTCTGGTGTTCTCTGCAGGCTGCTTGAGAGGGGCCAAAAAAAACTCCCAAAAAAACCAGGAGACTATTCATTTTTTATCCTTATTAAGTTTTAATTTGGGGGTATTTTTTATGTCTGCTAGTTTGAAATATTTTATTGGTGTTTGAGAAATTAAAAATCTTGTATGAGTTTTTAATTATTGAATCTTCTATTTATCAGTCTTTTTTAATATTCATTTTAGTAATATATTTTTACTATTATATCTATTATATTTCATGATTTTAGGGTCTGATGTTTGAATAATGGTGCTTGTTCTGTTTCCCCGCTCTTGCATTGCATACAGACATTGGCTTATTGTGGTTTCCAGTTCAGTTTTTGGCTGCATGTTTCTATTTATGTTTTATGGTTAATCTATTCCAGGGGTGGCCAATTCAGGTCCTGAAGAGCCACAAACAGATCTGGTTTTCTGGATATCTGTAATGAATATGCTTGAGAAAGATTTGCATACAATGGGGGTAGTACATGCAAATCTCTCTCACACACATTCATTGTGGCTATCCTGAAAACCAGGCCTGTTTGAGGCTATGGAGAGCTGGAGCTGGCCACCTCTGCTCTGTTCTCTATTGAGTGATGGTCTGTTTGTGTTCTACATGTGTGACTGAGATAAGGTGTGTTCCTAATAGGAGGTGTATTGGTGTTTAAGGGGCTGGTATAATATTTGCAGTGTGTTACCTTTTCATAGGTAGTGTTGATGCTATTTGAGTGCTGGCAGTTCCAAGTGTCTTTTGCAGGGATTTCTGGTTAGCACCAAAGTAGTGCATGCAAATATAATATAATGAAAATGATACAGAAGACTGTTCTTTGAATGTTCTTTTTAATGTAAAATCTATTATAAATGCATAATTCTTAACTCTGTGTGTGTGTGTGTGTGTGTGTGTGTGTGTGTGTGGTGAGGGCCAAGGTGTGTGCAGAGCTATAAAGTTTGCTTAAGACACCTAATATTCTTGCACCAGCCATGAGTGGGGAGGGGGGGTAGATCTGCCAGGGGGAGGGTCTCAGTTTTTAAAGTTTAGACCGCTGGAGGGAGCTGAACTCTTTTTGGTGGACCCGTTCATTAACAGGGCAGCACAGTAATTGTTTGCACAGGGCAACAAAAAAGCTAGCATCGGCTCTGTCTGTGCATGTGTGTGAGTGAGAGAAAGCGAGCCTGCTTGAGCGATCCTGTGTGTGAGGGGGAAGATAGCCATTGAGAATGAAAGCATGTGTAGTACGTGAGGGAGAGAGCTAGTGAGTGAGCATTTGTGTGTGCGAGGGAGAGAATGGACACGTTTTAATGTGTGTGTGTGTGTGTGTGTGTGTATGGGAGAGAGCGTGGATAAAGTTTGTCCACTTTCCCCCTGCCCCTCCCTCGCTAATCCAGGACAATCTCAGGCTGACTGGAAATCAAAAGTTCTCAGGTAGGAAGAGTGGAGGATTTTTTTTTTATCCCCACTACTTTTAGTTATTGGATGTTATTTGACAAGTCAGCTGTTTTGAAATATTTTATTTGTGTTTGGTTCATTTTTAAACATTTTAATATGAGATTTTAATTATTGGATGTTTCTATTGGTCAGAGGTTTAGCATGTTTTTCTATTTTTCCATTGTTACACTGTATATGACTGTATATGGTGTCTGACTTGTTGCAGTTTCCAGTTCAGTTTTTGCCTGCATGTTTCTATACTTTATGATTTGTTTATTTTATTGGTGAGCATCTAATCTGTGTTCTGCAAGTGTGAGATATTCTGCTAGCATGTACTTTCTGTAGAGGGATCTATAGCAGTCAGACTTGCTCTGTTTTCCTAACAGGTGCATTGGTGTTTTTAGGGCCTGGTCTAATATTTCCAGTGCTGCCTCTTCACAGATAGGGTTGTTACTCTGAGTCCTTGAAGCTACTGTTGGTATGGTATGATAGGTTTGCTCTAGAGCAGTGATTCCCAACCCTGTTCTGGGAGTCAGGTTTTCAGGATATCCACAATGAATATGCATGAGGGAAAATGTGCATGCTATGGAGGGAGTGCATGCAAATTTTCTCTCATGCATATTCATTGTGGATATCCTGAAAACCTGACTGGCTGAGGGGTCCCCAGGACAGGGTTGGGAACCACTGCTCTAGAGATTCTCAATTTCCTTTTTGTTGAAGCTTTGTGTTACTTCATAAAGGGGTAGATTTACAAAAACGGCGCGTTCATGTACTTTTGTTGGCGCTCCAGGTGCAAACAAAAGTACGCTGGATTTTAGTAGATACGCGCGTAGCCGCTAAAATCCAGGATCGGCGCGTGCAAGGCTATCGATTCCGTATAGCTGGCGCGCGCCGAGCCGCGCAGCCTACCTCCGTTCCCTCCGAGGCCGCTCCGAAATCGGAGCGGCCTCGGAGGGAACTTTCTTTTGCCCTCCCCTCACCTTCCCCTACCTAACCCACCCGCCCGGCTCTGTCTAAACCCCCCCCCTTACCTTTGTCGGGGGATTTACGCCTCCCGGAGGGAGACGTAAATCCCCGCGCGCCAGCGGGCCGCTAGCGCGCCGGGACGCAACCTGGGGGCGGGTCCGGAGGGCGCGGCCATCCCCCGGACTGCCCCGGGCCGTAACCACGCCCCCGGGCCTGCCCCCGAAACGCTCCCGACACTCCCGAAAATGCCGCGCGGATCGGGCCCGCCCCTGACACGCCCCCGACACGCCCCCTCTGAAAACCCCGGGACTTACGCGAGTCCCGGGGCTCTGCGCGCGCCGGTAGGCCTATGTAAAATAGGCGCACCGGCGCGCAGGGCCCTGCTCGCCTAAATCCGCCTGGATTTAGGCGGATTTAGGCGAGCAGGGCTCTTAAAATCCGCCCCAAAGTGTCTGGCAGTGACTGCAGAATTTGAACTTTCTTTTTTTGTATGGTGAATTGCAAGGATCAACATCCTTGGTCTCGTGGGGAACTTCATGTGGATGCAAATTGTTAGAGAACTGGATGTGCAGGATTTATATTAAGATTATGTCCCTTCTTGTACAGATTTTAGATTTCACTCTCATTCATATAGTAGAATTGATTGAATGAGGCTATCAAATAGTTTTACTGGTGGCTTTAATAGAAGGTTGAAACGAGCCAGGTTTTTGTTTTTTTTTAATTAAATTGTACAGAAGCAACCTTGGCACTTGTTCTTATTGTATCTTTTATAGCCAATTTAATGGTGGGGGGTGATGTGTATAAATGGCACTTTGGCTTGCCGGCCCCTGTCACCATCCCAAACACCTTGGTCTAGCGCTGTCACTGCAGGTAGACAGACACCAAAAGAAGTTCTTATAGGGATGTCCAAACCCACCGCTCACAAACTAGTACCAGTCAGTATCATGATAACCAGAAAGATGAGGGATATGATATTTACACACAACCGAAGCAGTATCAATGCAATTTCTCAGGCATATTTAGTAAGAATGTCCCAAAATCCAGACTGGGTTGCAGCCCTTGAGGATCAAGATGGATACCCTACTTTACGGGAAGATTGTACAATGTACATAAAAGTCTTACTTGGGGGATGGAGACAGACAGGGCCAGTACTCAGTAAACACGGGGCACAAACAAAGAATCTTTGCAGGAAAGAGTAAAGCTGAGAAGGGGCTATGGATGGGTTACATGATCACTGCGGTCCCTACAGAGTCTTGATGGCTGCATCTCAGTTGGGTATTCAAGATTTCCACAATGGATATGCATGAGATCTATGTACATGCAATGGAGTCCCTTACATGCAAATTGCCTGCATATTTATTAAGGAAAGCCTGAAAACCTAACTAGATTGCAGCCCTTGGCCTGAATGTGGGGACCCCTGCGTTATACAAAGTGTCCCGTGTTGCTCCCTCAGACAACTCCTCTTAAGGTAGCTTTTCCCGCTGTCTTTGATGGTCCTTACCACTCCAACTAGGAAACTCCGCTCTTTATTCAATTACAGCAATCTCCTTGGACAGTTAAGGAGGGAACTACCTCTTCTTGAGAGCACCTCTGCTTCAATAAGTCTGTAGTCCCTTTGGACCACAACAACACCATTGCTTTAAACTTTAATAGCAAATAATAAAGAATTTTAAAAAGCATTAAAAACATCTTTTTACAGTAGCATATAAAATCAGTTAACCAATCTTACTGCAGTGCATTCAATTTGCTGACAGCAGCATTTTCCTAAATTGAATTTTACTTATCTAGGCACTAGTCAATGTACTTTTATGATGTATTGATTTTATTGTTATTTTAACTATGTATGTTTTTACTGTAAACTGCTTAGACGGTCATATTTCTGCTCATTTTGCGGTATACAAGACCTTTTAAATAAAAATAAATATATAAATAAGACTTGGGTGCCCTGACCAACTGCTCAGAATAAGAGAAAGGTAGTTTTCGCCCCTCGTGACAACCAAAAAGCTTCTTGGCTCTTCCTCAAAGTGATCCAAAGAACCCTGAACCATCAGAGTACAGAAGTTAACACAACTGTCACTTCCCACTGGGAGTGCTGGCAATCTTCATCGTTTGTACTCTATTGTGACCTCACCCTATTGAGAATAAGGCCTACTATGGGACAGTTGCGACTTCTCTTACATTGGAGTTTTTGATCTATTTGCTCTAGATTCCAGCATAGATTAACTATTCAAACGATGGCAGGCTGATGTGGAGTAGAGTAGATTAATAAAGCAGCAGGCTGATAACCAGTGAAACCCAGGGTTCAAATCCCACCAACACTGATCTTCACCCTCCAAAGCCATTGCCTCAAGTGAAAACCTCAATTGTAAATCTTCTGGCTCTAGAGACATAGCTACTGTACCTGCACATAATCGATTTTGAAGTGTCAAAAGGCAGAATTTAAATAAAATAAATTCCATCACTAACAGGAAAAATGGTACTTTGTAAATGTTATAGAGATGCTGCTTGCTTGTATGGATTCTTATAAAAGAAGTGCGCAAATACTATGCCAGTTCTAAATTTCAGAGTACAAGTAAAATTCAGGAATTAAAGTTGCACGGCTGATGCTTTACCCAACATTACATTAATTTGGTGTAAATTCATTAAATTTAGTGCTGAATTCAAAAGGTGTACTACATCTAACATTTAAAATACAGTATTTAGGCATATTACAAAAAGTGTAGACAATCTAACAGACTGCCTTAGTGCAAACTCAGTTTTCAGCAGTGGCAATTGCACCAATAATCAAAAGTAAAACAGTGGTTTTGCTTTGACTGTTGCTCTTGGGAAAAAAAAAAATACCTGCAGAAATTTGTGCCTTTCTCCAGGTACTTCTGACCCAATAAGCTACCCCTCCCCTTGGAAGACATTTGCTGCATGTAGGTCAGAAGGTGGGCGATTTTCAAGAAGACAAGAGAAAAAACCCTCAAAGGAGAAGGAAAAAAATCTACCTTAACTTATGCAGAAAATACTCAATTTAAATATGTTTAGGATACTTAAGTCACCCTTTAAACAAATACATTATGTTCATAAGAGGCATCAAATGGGCACCTAAGAATTTTATTTTTTATTTTTACTTAGCTGAATGCCCTGACCATTAGCACCTGCCTCAACAAAGCACCTTAAGTTTTCAAAAACTGTATATTCCATTTGAAAAAAAACAAACCCAAAACCATATTTCAATGTTCTATATACAGGCTACTCAAATTCAAGCTTATTTGGAGAATACCAAAGACCTCATTGTTAAAAATCCAATCTCTTCGAATGTCAGTCTTTATCGAAATAAATGGACGCAGGCTTTAGCTTAATTACCTAGATACCTTCTCCAAAAGGATGACAAGCCTCCAAAAACTGCCCCAAAGCCTAAATTGTTCTCACAAGAAACAGATTGTCGCAAAACATAACATATTGAATAAATGCGCATTGGACCCAATGGGCCCCGATTAATTAACAAACAAAAACACATGCACAACATTTCAAGGAAGAATTAGACAGCTCCTTGACATGGAGAAATTAGTCTATGATTAATGACTATGATATCTCGGAACAAACACATACATACAATCTAAAATGAATGCAGGCCTTTTGGTGCGAAGTGAAGAGCTCCAAATTGACTAAATTCACGGGAGATGAATTTGATGATCAGAAAGAGGATATGTAAGAGTGACCCCTGTACAAAAGAAGCACATTTAATTTACCTTCAGCTCTAATTAGTCATCACGTGCCGATAATGGAAGTAGTAAATTAAAAAAATTTTTAGGAGACCAACAACAGAAATCATGTAGAAGGGGGTTGAGGGAATGGTGTTTAAACCAGGAATGAAGGGAAAAGAGAGTAGCCCCCAACGTGATGGTAAACATCCAGCTATATTCAGTTATAAATATATATATTTTTTGTAAATTTGTTTATTTGACAATCAAAGTGTATACAAAAGACTGTATAACAAAGCAGTAACAGTAACTCCATTCACTTGAATGACATTAACACAAAGTAGTCGAATACAATAAAAAAATATTTTGCAAATAACATGTGGAAAAAGGTATGATTCACTTGCATGTTTGTCATATAATTTTTTTACCCCTTACCCTTGAAACCCTCCTCCCCCGGTCCACTGAAAGGATCTTCATATATATCTGCCATCTCAGAACAGAAGGATCTTCACTCAATCAGTTCCCCCCTCCCCTACCATTACTCCTCCAACACCTAAGAGGCCTAATATTGATCATAACTTATCACCCCTGGGTCAAATACCAGCAGTTGTGGATTTTTGGTGCCATGTCATATAGGGCTGCCACAACTTCTCAAACTTAGGCAATTGTTTCCGTTTAATAGCAGTAAGCCTGTTCAAATGATAAATTCGAGCTAATCTCTGGGTGGCTCTATGCATGAATGGGACTAGAGGGTTCTTCCAACAACAGGCCACTTCACTTCGTGCTGCTATTATCACTTGCAAAGGCAAAGTGACCTCTGCGTAAGCTTTCTCCATCATGTTTAACAGAAAAAAACAAGGATTTTTGCTTATGTTCACCCCCACTATTTCTCTTGCTAAAGCAATTATCCCATCCCAAAAATGTGATATTATTGGACAAGTCCACCAAATATGTATAAAAGTACCACTCTGACCACAATTTCTCCAACAGCTATCACCTAAAGAAGGGTAAAACATATGCAATCGGGCTGGAGTTAGATACCAACGATATAGCATTTTATAACTGTTTTCTACAATGGGAATTGAAATGGAACACCCTTTGATCATGATGAAACACTGATCCCAACATTTTTCAACTAACAAACAACCAAGATCTTTTTCCCACTTCTCTATATGTGTGGGTGGAGAGAGAGGGTCTTTATTAAATATGCGATATATTCTAGAAATCCCTTTAGTAATAGAACCTGCATTATCACAAAACCCTTCAAAAAGGGTCTTCCCCTGCTTCAAACTTCTCTTCACCATGTTTTGCGATAAGTAGTGAGTAGCTTGTAAATAAAAATAGTCTAACGATCAAACTGGAATGTTTCTTGTAATTCCTGGAAGCCTCTAATTTGCGTCCCATTCCAAAGATGCTCCAGTCTGCTGCACCCTTTATCTTCCCATCTGTTCGCCCTCTTCACTGAGCAACCCAGTATCAACTCTCTATTCATAAAGAGTAGGGATCTATAAAAATATTTCTGGAGTCCCACCAAGTGTGATTTCCACTTATTCCCAATTTTCAAAGTCAAGATAACCAGCAGGGGGAATGATGCTTGAGTGTACCGAGCTTTACTAGATAGCCATACCATATTGTCTAGTGGCATCTCGTTCAAAAGGGCACTTTCCAATCCAACTGAACATTGCCCCATACTCTTTCCATGCCAGTCCAGAATGACTTTCAATTGTGCAGCTGCATAGTACCACAACAAATATGGGACTTCCAACCCTCCCCTATCTTTAGGCAAATATAGTACTCAACTGCTCACCCTAGGAGGGTGTTTCTTCCAAATAAAATGAAGAAATTTCCTTTGCCAGAGAGATAACTGGGTGTCAGAAATTTCATCAGGCAGAGACTGAAAAAGATATAGTAACTTGGGAAGTGCATTCATCTTTATGGCGGCAATTCTGCCTAGCCATGAGAAATCAAACCTCTCCCATTTAAGTAAATCTTCAGAGATTTTTCGCCAGAGACCCAAATTGTTCATATCATATAGTTTATCTAGGTTTGCACCCACTTCAACTCCCAGGTATTTTACTTTCTTTTTTTGGATTTTAAAAGGGAATTTACTTTTAATTGCCAGAACCATTTCCTCAGGCAAAGATACTTTAAAAAATTCGGACTTCTCCGCATTTAATTGACATCCTGAGATCCTACTGAAACCGGAGGTCTCATTCATAAAAAAAAAAAAGAGACTTTTCTGGGTAAGCTACCGTAAACAAAATATCATCCACAAATAGGGGTAATTTATATTCTTGTTTACTCAATTATGCCTTGAATTTCCGCATTGGCCCGAATTATAAAGGCCAAAGGTTCAAGATACAATGCAAAGAGCAATGGTGACAATGGGCATTCTTGCCTTGTGCCCCTTCCTATTGGAAAAGTCTCTGAGTAGCTTCCATTGACTTTTATGCATCCTGAGGGGTTGTTATATAATTTACGTATCCAGGTGGAAAAATTTCCACCCAGCCCCATTTTGTCCAAAAGGGCGAACAAGTAGTCCCAATGTACCAAGTCAAACACCTTTTCAGCATCTATCGTAAGAATTGCCATCGGAACTTGAGTGGTCTGTGCTTGCCAAATTAAGTTGATGGCACGACGGATATTATCCACTGCAAGCTTTCCTGGCATAAATCCAGTTTGGTCTGGATGAATTAAATCACCTATCACCTCTCATAACCTATTGTCTAAGATTTTGGCCAATATTTTTAAGTCTAAATTTATAAGCGAAATAGGCCTATAAGAGCAGCACAAAGTCACATCTCGGCCTGGCTTTGGGATTATGATGATTCCAGCTGTATTAGTATCATTAGCTATTTGCCCAGCTGGTAATAAATTATTAAAGGCTCGAGTTAGAGGCTGGGTAATCACCAAGCTAAGTTACTTATAGAAGTCTGCTGAATACCCATCCATCCCTGGAGCCTTGCCTGGCTTCAGATCTTTTATCACCCGAGTAACCTCGAATTTGGGTATTTCTTTATTCAACCTTTCCTGCTGCCTATGATTTAAGCTGGTTAGGCAAAGATCATTCAAAACATCTGAGATCTCATTTGTATGTATATCCTGCCTAGTCGCATAGAGTTCTTGGTAAAATTAGGAGAACCTTGATCTTATCGCCTCACACTGATACCATAATTCCATTATGATCTTTAATTTTAAGAATTTGGCTTTGTAATGTCTTGGCTTTGAGTTTCCTAGCTACTAGTTTGCCAGCTTTATTAGCTCCCTCAAAAAATTCTTGTTTTACCCTAATTGGAATGCTATCTTCTCAAAATCTAGGGCCTTCGATTCCTCTCTTAAAAGATCAAGTTTCCACCCTCACTGGGCATCTATTCACCTCTCATGCTTAACTTCCAATTTAGCAATATTCTCCAATAATTGCAACCGTTTGGTTGCTTTGGTCTTCAAGAAAGCAGCTCTGGCTATCAATTTCCCAAGGGCTACAACTTTAAAACATTCCTATATGTTACCTGCAGAAGCCTCCCTATTATCATTATCCGTTAAATAGTCCCCCATTTCCTTCTTCAACCTTTCACAAAAATCCCTATCATATAATAGTCCTTCATTAAGTCTCCAGCTCTTTTTTCCTATATTCCCTCCCGAACCTTTAATGGAAATCCAAACTGCTGCATGATCTGACCACATAATAGGATTTATCCCTGAGTCCCCTATCCTGTTTACTAGGGCTTTGTCCACCAGGAAAAGAAAATCTATTCTAGAATATACTTTATGTACTTTGGAGAAGGTGTAATTATGTTCGGAGGGGTGAAAGAGCCTCCAAACATCTATCAAATCCCAATCTGACATTAAAATTTTCAGACCCTGCTAGATGTAGAGCCTCCTCCACTATTATCTAAGAATGGGTATTTTGTTATGTTGACATCACCTCCTATTAGTATAAAGCCCAATGCTTTAAAATATTTGAGATTTTCTCCAAAGCTTCCCCTGACCCACATTGGGACTATAAATATTAGCAATAGTGTAAATATATTTCCCCATCTTAAATTTTACAATCAGATATCTCCCTTCTACATCTCTCAGTATCGAGACAATCTCCACCACCACATTTTGTGGAAAGAAAAATACCTACTCTTCTGTATTTGGAAATGGTGCAATCCGAAGCAAAAAATTGGGAAGGGAAGTGTTTGAAGATTAACAATCGTTCATATCTCTTCCGTAAGTGTGTTTTCTGACATAGCAGAATGTCTACTTTCATGCAGACTGCATCTTGTAATAACTTTCTCTTAACATAATTAAGACCTTTCACATTCCATGAAAGCAGTTTTAAATCCCCCATGATATCAATACAGGTATCTCCTTCTCTCTCTTAGGTACTGCCCCACCCAATGTATAAGGTAAATATCACAGAGGGTACTAAATTCCTAACGCTCTCTATCAATTTAACAATAAATCACAAATAGAGAGAACACATATGATTCAATGTGTAACAGTTTATTGAATACACAACAAACTTGCCTAACTAAACATAATAAAACCTAAACTAACACATTCATTCCATACTCACATCCATTTAAAAACATACATATTGCACAATTTTAATTAAATATGTTTACAAACACTTTTTATTATAAGTATGTATACTCTCATTAAATTAACCAAATTTATTGTCGTCCTTGTACATATCTTCTTAATCCATCCTTGTCCAACAAAAGGTACCTTCGTTTCACCTATAACCATAGGCTTCCTCAGGGACTGATATTGAATAATTGGTGGTTATTCCCAAACACCTCTTTATCAATAAGATTTCATATATCAAAATCTTATTAGCTTCCAATACTTATATCAGAATCCAATTATTCATACCGATATATTTAAAACCACAAGGAAATCCATTCCAACAATGCACACGATTTCAACAAATTAACCGGTGACCGCCATATCAATTCAACGTTAATCAACAAACCTCCAAACTTTCAAACGGAGGTAAAGGATTTTCAACCAGTTTATTCGGTCAACCGGATTCTTATATGTTGTGCTTGAAAGTTTACATGATCCGACGCGACGTCCTACGTCAGATAAATCGATTGAATTGATATGGCGGTCACCGGTTAATTTGTTGAAATCGTGTGCATTGTTGGAATGGATTTCCTTGTGGTTTTAAATATATCAGTATGAATAATTGGATTCTGATATAAGTATTGGAAGCTAATAAGATTTTGATATATGAAATCTTATTGATAAAGAGGTGTTTGGGAATAACCACCAATTATTCAATATCAGTCCCTGAGGAAGCCTATGGTTATAGGCGAAACGAAGGTACCTTTTGTTGGACAAGGATGGATTAAGAAGATATGTACAAGGACGACAATAAATTTGGTTAATTTAATGAGAGTATACATACTTATAATAAAAAGTGTTTGTAAACATATTTAATTAAAATTGTGCAATATGTATGTTTTTAAATGGGTGTGAGTATGGAATGAATGTGTTAGTTTAGGTTTTATTATGTTTAGTTAGGCAAGTTTGTTGTGTATTCAATAAACTGTTACACATTGAATCATATGTGTTCCCACCCAATGTATAGACATCCTGCCCTGTAGATGCACAAAAAAAAAAGCCCACACACACAGCCATCTTACGTGATGTTCCCTAACACAACCCTCCTGCACCATCCTTAAGTATTGATCTCCACCATGGCCTCCCTTTCCCTCCACCCTACTTTTCCCCTCCAGGCCTACGCCACCACACATGCTGAGGAATAATATCACACTAATGTTCCATTCCTCCCCTAACCCCATGCTGATCTGAAATACATAAACCTCTCTTTAACCAAAAGGTGAAAAAGAACTTCTTAAACAAAATTTCAACCTGTATAAACTTGAGCTGAAATAAAACAGTTTTAACGCTCTCCTGGGCCTCAGTGAGCACTGAATTTATATAAACATAGTTTGAAGACTCCCAGTCTGGCAATATTCAAGTGTCAGGGTCCAGCAAGCGGATGGATCCTCCCAAATACCACTGCAGTCTCTTTCCACCATTCTGGACACGTTGCCATTTAGTGCTAGGATCTCTCCCAGGGGTAACTGCCTGATGACGTACTCTAAGATTTGGACCAGCCTGCAGACCAGCCGCTTGAAGGATAGTCATTGCTTCTTCCACTAAGCGGACCTTCGATGAAACCCCACTTATTGTAAATTGTAGGCCAAATGGAAACAGCCACTTATAAACAGTGCCCTCCGGTAGGGATGTGCATTCGTTTTCAATGCATTGGCAATCCGCAATGCATAAGTCCCTATTCGTTGTATTCATGGGTTCGCGAAACGCATCGCGATCCCCCACGAATACAACATATCATATTAGTTTCATTCTTTTGGCTCGCAGTGATTTCTTAGCGGCCGTTTGAAATAGGAGATAGCAAAAACCAGCCCTTTCCTGTGAGTCATAAGTGACCTCACAGCCCTGTCATAGAGTGGGTCAGACAGGTTGACAAGGAGACCAGAATGCAACCTATCAGAGCTAAGCATTTTTCTAATGTGGCCAATCGCCGCTCTCACTCAGTGCTCTGTGACGCTATTCCTGATGATGCAGCACTATTTATACATTAAGCACGCAGCATGCCATGCACTTTCTTTGTGGGGATGGTCTGGGGAGGTGGTTGCACTGAGAGCTAGTCTGAGTGTCTGAAATCTGTATTCATTTCATTGAAAAAGATATTTCTTCGATTTGGCTGCAGTGCGGCCAGCTAGCCATGCTTTATTTGACCGCACTTTTTTTTTATTGATTTGAGACGGTCTCTCTATCTGTGCCACTGAGAGAAGCTGTTAGCAGTGGCATGTTGCTGATTATTTTTATATTTTACCCCCTGGGGTAGGTTGCAAGCAGGATTTGGGTGTTGTGGGTAGCAGATATATTCAATTGCTAGCTACTTTGATAGAATTTTCCATTGAAAAAGCTATTCCTTCTTTTTGCTACTGTGCCAAGCAAGCCATGTTTTTTATTTAACTGCAGTTTTTTAAATTGAACTCAGGCTTTCTCTTTGTGCTCTTTTAAGCCAAGAAGACAGTGAGTGCCCTCACCGGGCATCAGTGGGCACTGGGCAGATTTGTAGACTCACATATATTGCTCTCTGAAGCCAAATCCCCAGTGGGCCTCTTTTATAGTTAAAAGCTTGGTGTGTGCACACATACAGCAGTCCCAGTTTTAGTGTACATCCAGGTACAGCTTCATGGGGCTGGGGCACTTTTGCAGACTCACATATATTGGGACAGTGGTGCTCTCAGAAGCCAAATCCCCAGTGGGCCTCTTTTGGAAATAATTCTTTTAATTGAAATCCCTAGTAGGCAGTGACATTAAATCCATAATGTCAGGGAAAGCTAGAAGTGGTCGAGTGATTGGGACTAGCAGAGGAGGCACTTCAAAAGGCAGTGCCAGTCCCCCATTAAAGTTAAAAAGGGACCTGCTGCAATCTAAAATCTCTGGAGGGGCAGGCAGTTCCATCCGGAAAAAAAATGAAATTTAAAGATGATGCATCACCACCACCTGTTTTTGACCCTGTAGTTTTGGAGGTGAGGGAAGGGGAGGCTGAGTCATGCCAGACAAAATCGCGACAGCAGACTCGACTTAGCATTGACAATGTAGTGCAGGCACTATTTGCTTCTGATTCAGATGAAGAATCATCTTGTGTGGGATGCTCATCATCAGAAATGAAAGAAGTAATAAGTGAAGAAGGTTTAGGAGGATTAGTTAGTCCTCCTTAGCTTCCACTTCAGTGCAGCAGGGGAGAGATGAAACTGATGATGAGGAGGAGGAAGAGCAGTCAGCACAGGCACAGAGTGTGACTGATGCCCTTGGCATTGCTTCTCAGGGTGCACCCACTACTTCAGCTCCATTGCTTGCATCCACCCCGAAGGCTATAGAGAAGGGATCATGAAAGAAATCTGCGATCTGGAGCCATTTTACAGTGATGGAGGACCTGCGTTTTGCTCAGTGTAATTCCTGTGCCAGGGCTATTAGCAGAGGCAAGCAAATGGGACATCTATCTAATTTTGGCATGACACATCATCTGAAGAGGCAACACACAACAAAAGTACTGCTATCTGGGGATGGTGGCAGTACCAGTCAGGGGACCCCTTTTTCCAGGCAGCGTAAAGTGGTCGAAAAGGAGCAGTCACCCCATGCCCTCAGCCCCTTCTAGCAGTCAGGTGGCAGGCCAGCAGCCCCCTGCCATTTGGTAGAAGTGACAACCCACCACGGAGGAAATGGGGTTTTGTGCGTTAACACTATCCCGGGGTAGGACGCAGGCAGCCTCAAAAGTTGTAATCAGGAGCATTGGGGAAATGATTGCCCTTCATGACCAGCCCTTGCAGATAGTGGAGAATGTGGGTTTCAAGCATTTGCTGAAGGTCTTAGTTCCAAATTACAAACTCCTCTCCAGAACCACATTTAGCAGAAAGGTCATCCCCAGCCTGTACAACCAGTGTCACAGACACATCCAAGCGCTGCTAGCTAAGGCAGAGAGGAGTGTGCATTTCACCTGTGATATCTGGACCACCATGAATGCTGCACACTCTTACCTCTCCCTGACAGCACACTAGTGGGACCTGGCTGGGGCAGGCAGCAGCTCTATTAGTAAACAAGTATCAGGGTGGAGGTGGGCTTTACTGCACACCCACCTGACGGAGGAGGCCCATACTTCAGCCAATATTCTAGCATGCATCAGACAGATGCTGGTGGGCTGGCAGCTACACCAGCGAGACAGCAATCCTCAGGCAGGGTTCTTTGTCACAGACAATGGTGCAAACATGGTTAAGGCAATACACGACGGGCGCTTTCAGAACATCCGATGTTTTGCACACACTCTACACCTGGTAGTGAAGTCAGCTCTGGGTTTGGAGTCCAATCACCAAGAGAATGAATACCTGCATACGTTAATACACAAGTGCAGGAACATAGCAGCGCACTTCCACAGAAGTGTGAAGGCGGGGCAGGTTCTCCGACAAAAGCAGCCTGATTTGGCGATGCCTCACAAACATCTCATTCAAGACATTGCCACCTGATGGAATTCCACCTTTATGATGTTGCAGAGGTTAGTGGAGCTGCAGACAACCCTTCATGAACTTTCTGGTTCAATGGAAACCAATCATGATGCCCCTAGTGCATCATGATTGGTTTATCATGAATCAGCTGGTAAAAATCCTGCAGCCCTTCAAGGATGTCACGGAGGAACTGAGTTCCAGAAGTGCCACCTTGGCTGACATCATCCCTATAGTTAATTTTCTGTAGGAAAATTTGGAGGGCTTTAAACAGGAAGAGAGAATGACAGCTGAGGTGCTGCATTGTCTGGACATTTTGCAGAAGCAGGTACAAGAGAGATTAAGGCCTTTAACAGAAGACCACACATACATGCTAGCCACAGTCTGTGATCCCCGTGTGAAAGGGAAACTCCTCCTACAGTCCAATTGTCTCTCATTTGTGAAGGAACTGCTGTTAGCAAAAGTCCGTGATCAGGAGCACCATAGGCAGAGACAGATTAGACATGAAACAGAGGAGGAAACAGCAACGGGCATTTCAGAGAGTTGTGCTAGCCCAAACAGGAGCAGCACTCTGTCAGCAACAGCTACTACCTCCTCCTCCTCCACTTCAGTACGCCAAAGGCATGTTGCCCATAAAGAATCATCTGTTCTGCTATGGGCTAGAGAGAAAGCAGCTGGTATGAATGGCTCTCAGCCCACCCAAGCAAAGGAGACACCAGCACAACCATCAGTGACACGGTATCTCTCAGAGCCCACAGAGGACATGCAGACAGATCCTCTGGCATATTGGGCACACAAGTCCACTGTCTGGCCACACCTAGCCAAAGTGGCTCAGCGATATCTGTCATGTCCACCAACCAGTGTGCCCAGTGAACTTGTATTTTCAATGACGGGATATCATGAGCCCTCACCACTCAAGGCTGGCACCAGAGTTGATGGAAATGCTGGTGTTTTTGAAAATAAACCTGCCTTTGCTTGGGTTTACAAAGTTTCCCTGTGAATGGCAAGATGAATAAAAGCAATTGAAAGCCTTGCAGCAGCTCCAACTGCCTCATATGCTCCAGATAATATCAGCACATGTACCTGACCTGAAACGCTGTGCCTGTCCGTCCACTGTCCAGGCTGTACATCCCTACAAGGGCCTGACCTCAAACGCTGTGCCTGTTTGAGTTTAGTTCTAGTATTTCTAATTTCAGTTTCATGTATTTATGCATCACTTCTTTCCAGAATATTCTTTTCCTGTTTTGCAATATTTGGAATGTAAGAACATAAAAAGCTGACTTCAGATGTTTGGAGCTTGCATAGTTCATATGCTCAATAGTTTTCATGACCTTTATAATATGGGCCATTTTCCCTAAATCTTTCTTAGGTGCCAACATTATCGTTTCTAGTACTATAGAAAACTGGTTGTAATTGCACTCTAGTTCATTCTCTATGTTCCCATAGTTTACAGAGGCACTGTGTAAACTACAAAGACAACATAGGTTGATATTGTAGATTTGGACTTGAGTAACAGTTTTCTTATTTCTGAGAGCTCTCCATGTTCCTTTGTCATCAGCAGAAGTGTATAAGTACAGTTAATAGCTTCTGGGTATTTACAAGGGCTTGACCTCTAATGCTGTGCCTGTCCGTCCAGGCCTTATGTCCCTTCGAGGGCTTGACCTATTATACTGTGCCTGTCCATTCAGGCCTTATGTCCCTATGAGGGCTTGACCTCTAATGCTGTGCCTGTCCATCCAGGCCTTATGTCCCTACAAGGGCTTGACCTTTAACGCTGTGCCTGTCCATCCACATTTGGAATGTAAGAACAGAAAAAGCTGTCTTAAGATGTTTGGAGCTTGCATAATTCATATGCTCAATAGTTTTCATGACCTTCATAATATGGGCCATGTTCCCTAAATCTTTTTTAGGTGCCAACAGTAATGGGGTGGATTTTAAGAGCCCTGCTCGCCTAAATCCGCCCAAATCCGGGCGGATTTAGGCGAGCAGGGCCCTGCGCGCCGGTGAGCCTATTTTACATAGGCTCACCGGCGCGCGCAGACCCCGGGACTCGCATAAGTCCCGGGGTTCTCCGAGGGGGGCGTGTCGGGGGCAGGCCTGGTCGTCGCGGCGTTTAGGGGGCGTGTCGGCAGCGTTTTGGGGGTGGGTCCGGGGGCGTGGTTACGGCCCGGGGCGGTCCAGGGGCGTGGCCGCGGCCCACTGGCGCGCGGGGATTTACGTCTCCCTCCGGGAGGCGTAAATCCCCCGACAAAGGTAAGGGGGGGGTTTAGACAGGGCCGGGGGGGTGGGTTAAGTAGAGGAAGGGAGGGGAAGGTGAGGGGAGGGGAGGGCGTTAAAGGATTCCCTCCGAGGCCGCTCCGATTTCGGAGCGTCCTTGGAGGGAACGGGGGTAGGCTGCGCGGCTCGGCGCGCGCCGGCTATACATAATCGATAGCCTTGCGCGCGCCGATCCAGGATTTTAGCAGATACACGCGGCTCCGCGCATATCTACTAAAATCCCGCGTACTTTTGTTTGCGCCTGGAGCACCAACAAAAGTACGCCAACGCGCCTTGTTTGAAAATCTACCCCAATGTTTCTAGTACTATAGAAAACTGGCGGTAGTTCCACTCTAGTTCATCCTCTGTCTTCCCATAGTTTACAGAGGTACTGTGTAAACTACAAAGTCAACATAGGTTGATATTGTAGATTTGGGCAGGAGATGACATCAGCGCTTCTTTTGGTCCTAACGGCTGAACCCTTGTTGCAAAGGGAACCCTCAGTCTCTGGCAATTCAAAATACTAATCTTTCACAGCATGGATCCTTAATTAAAACAAACACGCTTTGAAGGCTCATGCTCCACTCTAGGGGCCAACCCATTCTGTGGAGCCCTTTCCTGCTCAAAGGAAAGGGAACTCACCCCAGGGTAGCCGGCCAGCCTATCTCCTCTGTCTTGAAAATTCTCGGTTGTATATCTGCTAACTCCACCAGATTTTAAAAGACCAGCGAGAGCTCACTAGATGACAATGGAAACACCCCACTCTAGGGGTGAACCCATTCTAGAGAGCCCTTTCCTCTCCCTGGGGCCAGCCTGTCTTGCCCCTATCAAAACCACAGGGACCTGACTATCTCAGCTCTGCCAGCCTGTCTTATCCCTATCAGCTTTCTGCCACTCTGCCTTGCTGCCCTACATCAGATGACTCACTCAACTCCTTGTGGTGTTCTTGCCACTATCATGGTTCCTCAGTGTGTTGGTGCTAGTCTTTCTGCTTGCTATGTTCCCCCTTCATTGTGCTGTAGGATGTTGATGCGACTTGTCTTGCCACTTTGCCTGTCGTGCTGCCTTCGAAGGTTCATGCATCTGTTATTGGTGCTCTCTGTTGAAGCTGCGGTGTGCTTTTGACACTCTCGCTGCTGCTTTGCACCTCTGTTAAAACTCTTGCCACTCCGGTACTCATTTGCCCCTTTCAAGTGCCTTAGGCAATTCATGACACTTTGGTGCCATTTTGCCACAGCCTAAGTACCTTGGAGCTCTTTTCTCATTCTGATGATTGCTCCCCAGACGTTTCATCAGAATTGATAAGAAAATGCCAATTCTGCAGCCAAAAATAGGCTGCAAATACTTCCCCCATTGACTTTAATGGGAAATCGGAAAACGAATAAAACTAATCAACGAATTGGTTTTCTCCCCTATGAAATGAATGCAGGTCCCGGCGAAATGAAAACCAAATCGAAACAAATTTTTTCCTTCTGCAGATCCCTACCCTCCAGCTCTCAGTATTCATTTAGACCACTTCTTTAAATTCTCTCCTTTTCTTTATAGTCAGAGGGGATAGATCTTGGAAAATTTCTATTTTGTGTTCATGCCATTGAATATCTCATCTGCCTTGCTAGTACCATCACTTTTTCTTTAATTGCAAACTCATGGGAGCATACCACAATGTCCCGTGGAAGATTATTTTGAGTCTTGGCCAGGGCTCTATGTGCTCTTGCCAGCATTAAAGTACACTGGCTCTGCTTCACCTTCTCCAGGATTTGGTATAGATCTGCAAATGTCTTATCACCTTCTGGCAGTCCACATAAGCTTGCTCTTCTGGTATGCCTCTGAATCTCAAGTTATTTCTCCTAGATTGGTTCTCCAAGTCCTCGACCCAGTGCTGTAATTTAGAATTTTCTTCCCGGAGTGCTTGCAAGGTTTGCTGTACCTTCTCCGAGGCTGTTTCTTGATCTTCTTGCCTCTGCTCTACTGCTTCCAAACAATTCCCCAGCTCCATGCAGTCACTTAACTCTGAAACAATCTAGTGCAATTCTTTTCAGAAGCCCCATATCTACACGTAGTTCTCCAAACCAGTGCCGAAGATCTTCCCTGGAGAGGGGTCTCGCTCTCCCTGTTCACTGTGGTTGGCCGCTGCTTTCCTCTTCCCCTCTCACTCGACATACCATGGTGGTGCCATTTTCTTCTAGGTTTCCCACGCTGGCCTCCTCTGTTAGAGTCACCACTGTCGGTTCAAAGGAAAATTGCTTGAAATCGGGCAATTTTTTTTTTTACGAACAGATATCCTGATGTTGCAGGCAGGTAGAGGGGTACTTAAGTTACACGGCGGGGGTGGCTGTAAGATGGGAAGGATTATCTGAATCAGGGCTCGGAGCAGACAGGTTAAAGCTGCCATCTGTCAGCATGACATCACTTCCCCCATGTCAGTTATAAATATTTCTGAGCTTGATTCACAACAGATCTATTTTACAAAACGGTCTGTTATTTGTACTATCGAAAGGGGCTGATTTGTTTCAACTCAAACAGAGCTGTCAAAGTTCTACAGAATGCTATAGCTGAAGTTATTTTTATGCTGATGCTGCTAATTCTTTCAGTGATAGAGTGGTGGTTCACAGTAAGTCCCACTGGAAGCCACAAAGCCCTATCGTTATCAATTGCTGCATTTGAAAAGATGGTTACAACACGTATTTCACAATTATTCATGCCATGTCAGTTTTTTCCTACTTTTTCATCAGAGGAATGGACTGCCTTCCGCAAACCAAAGTTCAGTATCAAGCTGGCCAATAAAGGTGAGGGTGATCATCAGAGTGAGAAATTTAGCAAAGAAGTGGAAAGACAAATAGGTGACATCTTTTTATGCTCAATTAGATCCTGATCCCACCTTTGAAATAATGTGTGAGATTAAAGAGTTGAAAGAGCATCTGAAGCACATACCAATCTGAAGAGAGGATTTTCTGCTGGTGCAGAATCCTGTGACTCCCGTAATCTACATGTTACCAAAAAATATGTAAGAATTTGGTAGAGCCTATGGGACATCCCTTTGTATCATAAAAAGGCTCTGCATTAAGACCTCTATCACTATTCGTAGACTGAGATCATTTGTCCCACTTAAGTCTTGTTATAGATTCATCACATATTATGCAATTTCTACAGCATTTGCATTCACTTCTGGATGATCTTATTTTGGTAACTGCAGATGTCACTTTGCTCTACACAAATAGTCCTCAGCAGAAAACCCTGTTGATTTGAGAAACTCTATAGCAGCATCAAGACCAATGCGTCTGTACCAAGTTTCTATCGGGCCAATACAGAAAACTTCACGTGAGAGCGGGCGAGTGATAAAGAAAATTATGCAAATGAGGGCCCACAGTAAAAGGAGGCACTAGGTATACTAGCAGATCCCTAGCGCCTCCTGTTTGACAGCCGACACTCAATTTTACCGGCGTCGGTTTTCAAACTGGCTGACAGCCACAGGTTCGGAAAACGGACACTGGCATAATTGAGCGGCTGTCTTCCAACCCGCAGGCTGATTTAAAAAAAAATTTTTTTTTTAATTTTTTTTTTATTTTTGGGGCCTCCAACTTAATATCGCTTTTCTGTACACTTTCCCGGGGCAGGCATTAATTTCTGAAAGTAAAATGTGCAACTTGGCTGCATATTTTACTTTCTGAATCACGCGGGAATAACTAATAAGCCCATCAACATGCATTTGCATGTTATAGGCGCTATTAGTTTCAGGGGAGTTGGCCGCGCATTTTCGACGTGCTATTGCCCCTTACTGTATAAGGGGTAAAAATAGTGCGTCGAAAACAAGTAGCCAAATGCGGGCTAACAGTGTGCTCCATCGGAGTGCACTTTAGTGTAGCGGCCTGTATGTAAATTAACTTGCATATATTTGACTAAGGATTTTTTCCTGATTTATAATCAATATTTACAAATTGAAGGAATGGTAATAGGGACCTCCACAGCCCCCCCAATATTTGTGAACTTTTACATTGCTTTTTTTGAGAGCCATTTTCTAGAGTGCTACCCCTTTAAAAAGCATATTCTTAGGTAGAAACAGTATATTAATGTGAATCGAGAACAAGTACAGGCTATGGGAGTTTGGTTTCTAGACCATGGGTATCCATCCAAGGGGCCTTTCAAAGAGCTTTATTTAATTGGCCACTTTTGTAGCAGAAGAGACTATAGGTGAATGAATCAAAACTCACATGTATTGCCTTTTTCAAGACAATACATGACAACCCTTACTGCACTGATTTTGGAAATCAGCTTAAATATGGACAAGGGTCTTGCTGTCTGCATTTTTTCCTCAACATAAGCACTGCCTTCAATACACTAGACCATCAGTTTCTTCAACACTAGTATGCAGGACTCTTCCTTTCTCTGGTTCAAATCTTTCCTAGAGTGAAGAACATTCCAAATACATTGGAATTCATCAATGCCATCTATTCACTCACTCACTCACTTGTGGGTTTCCCCACAACTCAGCTCTTTCTCCTACTCTTTTCAATTTCTCTCTCCACTTGCACCTTTGATACAAAGTCTTGGTTTCAACAGCTACATCTATACAGATGCTGTTCAGGTTCTTGCTACCATTAAAAAAAAAAAAACAAAAAACACTAAAATTCAATATTTGCCTCTGAAATAAGTTTAGAGGACTGTGATAATAAAATATATTGGAGCCATCTGTTCAGTAGAAATGCACCAAAAGGAGTCCAGGGGGCACTGCTGGCTTGTAAATTAAGGCATTCTGCTTTGCTGTCTCTCTCTAGATAAGTAGAAGAAAGGATGTATCTTTTGAAGTTACAGGCTCCCATGAAGGGAGTTATAAAATGTAGATCTCTTCAAGGTTAGTTAGTTTCTCAGGGCTCTGGGAAATGTTAGAAGTAGCAAATGTTTAAACAAATGTTTCTCTGTAACCTCGTGACCCTAAATCAAAGGAGTGTTTTAATTATTGGGGAGAATAGTATTTAAGAATGGCTGTTTCAATCAAAATTAAGTCAGGCTCTTAGGCCTACGAGAGCTGACTTCCTTATGCATAAGAAATAAATAAGAAATGAGAAATAAAGGCTATTATTCATAAGAAATACACTATCTATGTTATCCTCTGTGTCCTTGGTAAACTTTTGTATTGCAGGACCGAAGCCAAGTACCTAAGTGTAGCCTCTCCTTTTTCAGGATTTTTTGTTCACACAAAGTAGTGATACGGTCTACTTACCCCCTCCTATTATGGCTGGATCTCCAATACCTCTAAATACAGTCACTGTAGAGGTACACCTAGATTCTTCACTCGAATTCTCTTCATGTTTCTACCCTAGGTCAGCAATCCTATTTTTACTTACAGTTCATTAGAAATGAAGCCATTTTTAGAAATTAAGGCTTTGAATATGCTCATGCATTCTCATACTCAGTAGACTAGATTATTGCAATGCCATGCTACATGGACTCTTCCAACCAAGTTCAGACTTCAAAGAATACAGAACACAGCAGCTAAAATAATCTTTGGTAAGAGGAAATTATATCATGTCACACCATTGGCTTCTGGGGTCTTATAGAATTTAATTCAAGATTGGCTGTATAGCTTTCAAGGCCATTTGCTGAGGTACTCCTCCATCCTTGTCCAATCTTCTTGCATATTTACCAACACATTCTTTGTGTTTTTCACAACTAGAGCTTCTTGTGCTCCCCTCACCTAAAGGCTGGAATACACTCATGAAGTCTTTTCTTAGCTTGTGGCCAGTCTTTGGAACTCTTCCCTTTGCTGTTAACACCTTGGAAAGTACTATGCTAAATATAGGAAGCCCCTTAAAACTTTTCACAAAGACCTTCCAAGATGAACTGCTAATTTTACAGGAATCTGTTTTAAATATTTACACAGATTGTAACTAAACTATAGTAAAGTATAGAAAGTATTTTATTTTCATTTTAAGTTATTTTATCTAGTTCAGATAAAATCTATAATTGCTCACCTTTAGCTTTAATGTATGGTATTTTTATTTAATGCAATTATATTATATACTGGCTCCCCACCTCAATACCGGTATTTATAACTCAAATAAATTTTAATGGACACTTGAGGTAAACTGCAAAATAGCAGAATATAGCATAATTTTTTACCATTCCCACACAATTCTAAAAGAAAACAACCAACAGAGAGTGGTATCAGATTAATGTATGGTGTTTCCAATCTCATGGGCTCTTGCCCTATACAGGGCTACAACCCCTCTCTTGATTCCAACACCGGTTGTAATCACCTCATTTACCAACTCTCTGACGGTAGATTTTGATTTTATTTTATTTATAAGTGCAAAAAAGCCTCCCTTCAATCACCAGTGTTCTTTTTATTAAAAACCATACACCTTATCTTACCCTTAAACCCTTAAAATATATTTTATATAATTATACTTAGCTCCTTGAGCTGTACTGTGTTTGTACTTATCTTTGTACTACTTCACCCGAATAAATCGCCCGATTTATTCGGGTGCACTTATAAATAAAATAAAATCAAAATCTACCGTCAGAGAGTTGGTAAATGAGGTGATTACAACCGGTGTTGGAATCAAGAGAGGGGTTGTAGCCCTGTATAGGGCAAGAGCCCATGAGATTGGAAACACCATACATTAATCTGATACCACTCTCTGTTGGTTGTTTTCTTTTAGAATTGTGTGGGAATGGTAAAAAATTATGCTATATTCTGCTATTTTGCAGTTTACCTCAAGTGTCCATTAAAATTTATTTGAATTTTTATTTAATGTACATTGCATAGATAAGAATTAAGATTCATCAAGCCTAAGAAGACTGATAGCCATCTGTAAAATTGTACAAGAATTCTGCCTGTTCTACAAGGCTACCCTATTTAATGATTTGCCCTGATCTACTTTTTCAAAGGGGATCCAACTTTTCTACCTGGCAAGAGAATGGAACTAGAGAATGGTTACACTGAATAAAAATTAGTGTTCAGGCCATCAAGGAACCTATTTCACAAGCGTGGCAGGGTCTCAGTTCCCTGGAGCTTACCTTGTGATGGGGTTGTCCATTGTAGCCCAGGACAGTTACCAAGAGATTCCCTGTAGCAGTGGCAGCTTAGAGCCTCTGCTATGAAATCTATACTAGGGAGAGAGCATTCTGCTTTCAGTGGGAGAATACCTAAGCAAGGCTATTATAGCTTAAATCCCTAGATCAGGCTTGCACAACTATGAGAACTTTTAAAACAAAAGAAAAACTACAGAATTAGGAAGCATAGCCTTCCCTGACTCAAGCTGGGATTGGCTAAGGAAGCTATGTGACAACTTCAGCCAATGGGATGCAGCATAGAGACATGTCAGCAGGTATCCCAGCCAGTGAAGGTAGAAGACTGTTCCCAGGTTAAAGTTGCAGCCCTCTGGGGAGAATGATCAAGGCTGAGGGAGGCCAAGAACCAGGAAAGCAGGGCAGACTGCTTTCTTGGAGTTGGCAGCAGGAGTTTTGGGGAGGGAGGGAGTAGTAGAGGCACACCATTTATCATGTCATGAGCAGCACTACTTCCATGTCTCCCCTCAATACAAAGATCTGAATCCTGGGTTGATTTTTAGTCTTAATTATATTGTACTTATCTGAATTCCTTTGACTAAGAAATCCCCTAGTGAAAACAAGTTGATCAGTGCCTACAGCCTTTCAGAGGACAGGTGCTTTAAGTCAGGGTGGGTCGCCTGTTAGGACTGGTCCTATTTGGAGTGTTCTGTGAGTGGTAGTGATAAAACTTAGTTCCTCATTGTGAAGTGTAGGAGAACTGGAGTTCCTGCCAGGGAGAAGTATATATTCTACAGCCCTCACTTTGGATGTCTTCATAGTGAGGGATCAAAATTGCAACAAGCCCCCCATAGCATCCTGAGGCACACTTTGTCAAAGTGCCTTATCTTCTAAGACTCATCCTGCAGCTAGAGCATTAGATATGAAGTTATGGTACATTAGGATTTTTTGTGGGTAAATTTAAGCATGTGCTATCCTCCTATATATTGACTTGTTAAAGAGTTGTATTACTACATTAAAATATTTTTACTACTTTATCAAAGTGAGATTTGGCTACATTTTATGATGATGCCTATTAGCTATGCTCTACTTAACAGGTGCCAAGACAGGGCATTTGCTTGTTTTACTCTTTTAGTTGTCTCCATCTTTGTTCACTTATGTAAGCAGTCAGCTGTAGTATTAGCATGACCATGCCATCCACTCCTTGCAGGGCTGCAAACATAGGCACCTATATTTCTATGGTGGTTTCCCTCTGGAGGGAAAAAAGTTGTATACACCCTGTGGTATTCTATTAACAATCAATCTATGATAGTAAAGCTTATGCATTGTGACATGACATTTGTTGTGAGATTTACATGGAAAAAGCACTAGGCATGCTTTTAGATGTATTGTAGCTGCAAAACAGTCAAATCTGTATTTCTGAACACCTGGCTGCAGAAACAGTATTTTGAATGGTATTCCTTCAATATAGGGGTATAAGGAGGCAAAGTTAGGGTTTGTGGATATTTAAATTATACCCTTACACACAAGGGAGCTTGATATTAGATCAATCAGAACAGGGACCAGACCACTAAGTGGTAATGACACAAGATATTAATGGGCTCATCTTCATATTAAAAAAAAAAAAAGGTTGCTTATCTGATTAGTACATCTGGCAAAAACTGATTAATGAACTGGATTAAAAAAAAAATGTATGGCTATTCTAAAAAACCTCCAGCCATCTACCCTTTAGATCAGTGGTTCTTAACCCTGTCCTGGGGACCCCCCCCAGCCAGGTTCAGGATACCCACAATGAATATACATGAGAGTTTGCATGCACTGCTTCATAACATGCAAATTCTCTCATGCATATCCTGAAAACCCAACTGGCTGGGAGGGGTCCCCAGGACAGGGTTGAGAACCACTGCTTTAGATAGATGAAGCACTTCCTTTAAACTGTTTCAGACTGCCATTCAGAGATGGCAAATACCAAATAAGCCTATATGAGAAGCTTGGATACAGTAATATTGGAAGATATTCAGAAGTTTCATATTGCAGTTTAAGGAAAAAAAGTTAAGGATTGAGGCAGGATATGCAGGTAAAGATATAGCTGCTACTTTTAAAATGTTTAGACTGCCCAACTAGTTAAGAGATCCATTTGATTTTTGCATGATTGCAAGCTCATCTATGGCTGTTTTGCCTGCAGAACTAACAAGGGTACAGGTCAGATGAAGCATGTTAAATCCTACTCAGGAAACCAGTTTCTGGACAAAAATCAGTTACTATTTAAACTTGAACAAGAGGCCATTTAAGAAAAATGGAAATACTACCTTATCCACTAAATGTAGTATAATCACCATCTTTTAAATTCGTGAGGATATCTAGACTAAAAAACTGTATTAAAGCAGGAATCTACTCAAAATGTAGCAATTTCAGGGTAATAAAAGAAAGCTGCAGCAAGAGTCCACCCTTCTTGGTGAAAGGAATTTCTTCCTAATTAGACTTTAAAACTTGTTTTGAGGCCTGAGTAAATGAGGACAAAGTCCTGGATAACTTAGCCTAGCAAGATTGAAGGTTAAGAGTTGAAGGACAGCCCATGCTTCTCTCCATGTCTCCCCCCAGGCAGGGAAAGCCCCAGCAGTGGTACAGGAATGTTATTCCTCCTGTTGGAGTCAGGTCCTTTATATTCTCCCCCTCAAGAGTTCACTGCAACTTGCTATGACTGGCTAGAGACTTACTATCCTAGCAGTAGTAGGCTGTGAAATGCTCCAGAAGTGTTCTGTTACTGTACTTAAGGGGGGAGGGAGAAAAAAAAAAAAAAGACTTCCAGCATGGATAGCTGCAGGTTTTAAGCTAGGACATACCTATTCTATTAGAATCAGAATATGTGACCTTGTAATAGGTGAGGGATGTTCTGTATGTAGTTTACTAGATCAGATACTATGACATGCATCAAGTTTTAACTTTCCCATTAACCATAGAGTAATACAAATCTCCCCCTGCAGGCTTAAAATTTAGTTCCCAGCACCTCTGCTAGTTGCCCATTCTAGGCATCTACTAGAGTTTCAATAGAACTATTTCTACCAACACTTGAAGTGACTGTCCCAAGTTAGTGAACACAAACTTTAGTTGCCAAACATTTATTGCTAGTACTATACAACCAACTATTACAAAAGTGTATTTGTCATTTACAATAATTTAGCAAAAAAGTCACTTACATTATGTCCTCAAGTTCTGTTTTACAAGACCCACCTGCCACATCCCTGAACAGCCCTCTATCAACACTTTAAAGAGTTGATAGGGTGGTGTTCATGAAACAGGGCATACTGGCTTACAGAATTTAATTTCTTCAGTGGGCTGTGCTAGGAAAGCAGTCTACAAATAGCTTAAGATCTAGTCAGTTTTACAAGCTAGAAGTTTCATTTCCCCCAGCTTAGGAGCAGGTTGCCAGAGTGCTATATAAATCTCAGGACTAAGTTTAAGGAAAAAAGGCACTCTACTTATTTCAAGTCTGAGCCTAAAGTAGAACCTATGGTAGGCTGCAGGTTTTTTTGAAACAAAGAAACCTGGAATGTTCTAACTCATCTCACTAATGGAGGAGTTAGAAAGTAGCATACAATGTGTCCCACCAAAAGGGCAACCCTTTAAGCTGAAAAACATCTAGCAATATTGCAAGACAATTGGTCACTTCTGTAGCTTAACATTATTGCTATTAGACAAGGACATAGGTAGCAGGTCAGTGCTAGATAGGTGACATTTAGCTGCTTTTGTGTTCAGACTCTTGCTGGCTGGCTTGCTCTTCCTGCTTTGGCTGTGGGCACACAGGACCCAGCAGCCTGTTGAGAGGTGTGTTGTTAACAAGGTAATCCATCACCTCATCCAAGGTTTCCTTCATTTTCTTCAGCTGTCCTTTGCTGGTGACAAGGAGCTGATCAGACAGGTCGCTGAAGGAGGCAACAGATTGCAAGTTCTGGTAGAGGTCTCCAGCCAGGCAGCTAATATGGTGGACTTTGTTCTGGATGTTCTGGGGTAAGTCTTGGATGCTTGATACCAGTGTGAGGCAGTTGGTCTGAAGCTGGCGAGCCAGGTCCTGAGCAATAGCTAGAGCACGTGATTCAGCATGCTAAAAAAGAAAAAAAATGTAGAATCCTGCCAAATGGCTTTTATCCTGTGAATAGAAACTATGTAATGACCTATTAAAGCCAAGATTAGCAGACAGGCATGCATTTGAGTGGGCATAAATGTTCTATTTGTTCTCACCAAGATCAGGTTGAGTAAAGCTTGCTTATCCAAATGCACATGGAATAGTGTAAGTTTAAGGGTGCCAAAAAATAAAACCCAAAACCACCCTTACTAGTTTGGTGTCTTCCTACTTACATGCCTATGTCTTGAGTGGATGGGTTTCCCCCAGATACTCCCTACTAGTTGTCCCACTTTGGCCAGTTAATATAGCTAAAAAGATTTGGTGGGGGGGGTTCTACTGAAACAGTCTAGTACAAAGGCTGAGTCATTCCATCCCAGCTTTCTTGCTCTTTTGGAAGGTCAGCCAGATTTGTAGGAAAGTGAAAGATGTATTCTGAAGTAGCCTAAGCTCCAGGAATTTAACAGTGGAAGTGCTGTGCTTGAGTTGCAGCAGCCAAGTAGTCAGGTCCGATACTGAAGTGAAATGCATTCTGGTGCAGAGATACTGGCCTGTCAAATTGTAGGGAAAAGTCAGGTTAAGTTCCATGAGTTGAGGTTTTCCTAACATTATCCCGATAGTGTTTGGGAGTCAGAAGTATCTGATTGCTCAACTGCTTTTCTGGGCTACTTTAGATTTGTTTTGTGGATGTTTTATCAAATTGTGATTTGATACCTTCAAATGCCAAGTAGCACAGTAAAACTTAATACAACCAGCATAGGTTTAAGGTTGTCCTAATTTGGAGGTAGTTTATCCTCAGCTAAGGGCCTTTATGCACCTTCCCCCTAAGATCCCTGGAGTATGTTAGATTGCTGGGCAAGTCAGTTTACTGGAGAAAGCCTTAGCATACTAAAAGGGGAATGAGAAATGCTGCTAGAAACTGTCCCAAAGAAGTTCTGCTTTGCTAAATAGCCATCAAAATCCTGATCTTTGAGGCTCATTGGTAAGTTATACTAAGCCTACACATTTAGGCACCATATTGAACTGATCAGAAAGCTAGATGAGGGGCTGACTAAGTGGCTCTGCAGCTTCATTTCTGACTCAGATCGTATGCTTTGGGCCAGCCAGTGAGGATCTCAACTAAGCACCAGAGATACCTAGTGGTTAGACCTGGGGAGCACATTTGCCAGGTTCTGAAGGAGTTGTGGCAATGACAGCCAAGTAGTTCAGAATGAAGCTACAGGGCCAAAAGCCAGCCAAGCCAAAAAGTTGGAAATTCAAGAGATGCTTGTATTCAGGAGCCTGGCCTTTTACAGAAGTGTCAAAGCCTCACAGCTTACAACTGTCTGGCTTTTATACTGGATACTGACAAGTATAGCACTCTACAGAAAGGAAACAAACTGGTTGAGAATCTGTTAGCAAGGCAAGTCAGAAGAAACAGGCATTCAGTCTGGCAACTCTGGATGCAACACTAGCCATTCAGAAGCTAAGTTACCTCCACTAGTCCCTTTCATCCTGCTGTCCTGTGTGTTTCTCATCCATGCTACCCAGGATTGATATAGCCTCCCCTGGGCATCCTGCCATTTTATGAAGATAAGGCACCTGAAAGCAGGAAATGGTGCTACTGTTCTATTAGAAGCTAGTATTGGTAGTTGAAAGCCATGCATAGATATATGCATTACATTCTTTATGCTTGCCTGGTATCTATATTTAACAGACTCCTCCAGCTGGTAGGAGGAAAGGGCTGGAGTCTAACCCCCTTACTAGTTAAGCCTGCAGGTATAACCACTGATGAGTCCTACTCACTGAACTTTAAGTCCATGATCTGATGCAAAGTCAAGAGCATTCAAACAAGCATTGCTTTGGAAAAAGAGGCCAAAACTACCCCCTGACTATGGACAGTACAGCTGGAGTTCCATGCAGGCTTCCTGCCATCCAGTTAGCATGGTCCAAGAACAGTACAGACAGCTCTGGAGAGCTATTTATTGCAATATTTCTTACCAGATCAATGGTGTGGTAGAGATGAGAAATTGCTTCTTGGCTACTATGTTTAGCATCTTTCATCCTGCTCAAGGCCTGCTCATAAGCTTGCCTGCGAATCTTGGAAGACAGAGACCCCAGTCTAACATAATAATTTGGCTTCTGGGTTCCAGCTGCAAGTCCTTCACCTCCAATAGCTTCTTTAGCTAAGCAGCAAAAGAAAGCAGCTGTCAGCCTGGTTCCAGGTCTTATTCATAAGATTAGATACAGTTTTAAAAGCATTTTAGCCACTACACCAGTTATGAAAGACATTTCTATTGTGGTATTCTAAAGACTAGACATAAGAATGAACTGGGACCTGCTCCAGAAGTTTAGTCTACACAATAGACCAGGCAAATATATAGAATCCAAAGCTGTTAGCTTCAGTCACCAAGTAAAGAAAAATATATATTAAAAAAAACGCTTTGCCAAGTGGCAGGCATTTTGTTATTCCTTACCTTGTTCTCCTTCAGTCAGTGGGAGATAGTGATCCACAAGAGCCTCAGACTTAGTCAGTGCAGCATCTACCCCAGTGCTTACCACCTGCACCATGCGGCTTCCCATAACAGAGTTAATGCTACCAGTCACAACAGCCTTGGTCATTTCCATGCTCTCCTGTGCAGCTCCCTTGGTCTTGTCCACCACTCCAGTGATTGCATGGGCAACAGTGTCCTTGGCACCTGTCACAGTCCCTGTTACAGCTTCTTTTGCACCAGCCACAAGCTAAATGGAGAACACATACAGTTTTGTATTAGTCACATTTAGATTGCCACTCACCTGCATCATTCAAGTTCCAAACACTAGAACAGCATCTGGACCAAGCTCAAGAATGGTCTACCCAAGTGTAGAATGCCTATGGCTTCCTCTACCTTGTTCAGTGTCTTGCTGACAACTGCCCTCATTTACAGGAGTTTTAGATTACTCTTATCTAGTGTATATTACCTGCCTTGTTCCATTTCATGATCAGCTGAGTGGCCATTTTGTTTACTCATCCTCCCTTTGCCCATGAACAGAAAGCTTGGGCTACACTAGTTACAGAATTTATGCATAAACAGTGTTTAGAAGGCATAGTACATTCTGATCAGGTTTCCAGTTGTATGAAATGAGGGTCTGTGCATGGCAGAGTGATCTGTAACACTTTTCCCTGTTTTAAAAAGGAGGAATAACCTTCTAGGGCTAGAAGGTCAGTTTAACATCTGTGGTATGAATGTTTTAAAGGTGACTTGCAAGTAGCTCAGATTAAATGCACAAATAAGATTTAGATGAAGGGAAAAAGGATGTTTCCTCACCTTATCTGGTTGCTGGAGGAGGAGAGGCAGCTTCTTTTCAATTTTGTCCAGGCCTTTGCAGGCACACTTATTGGCACATGCAACTACAAGATCAGAGACAGATATACTCATGCTCAAAGAAAACCAATATAGAAAGGCTTGAAACTAGGATATTGTGTGGAAGGATGTACACATTTGTGGTGACTTTGGAAATCTATGAAGGGCTGTCACTGGCAACCTACAACACTTGGGCCTTGGAAGTTATGGGCTCCACTTATTCCCTTGATGCCCCTTACCCTGAGGAAAACCCACAGTCTTGTCCTTTTATGATCAAGGAACTAGTGCTGATAGAGGACTTCAGCAGCACACTTTCTAAATCCCAGTGCTGACACTGAGGAATGGGTCAGACTGCAATAGCAAGACGCTTCAGGGCCTGATTGGAGAGCCTCACATCTGCATGTCAAAGCCTGGCTGGAGGGACTCTAGTCCAATGGCTAGGAGCACAGTAAAGTGTGAGATGCTCAATTCTTAAAAAAAAAAAAAAAACACATGAACACTACAAAATACCCAAGTGACCATGATTGTATTGTAGAGTTTTGGCAAAAGCTCTGTATGGTCACTGATGGCTATTGCTTGAGTGTGTGTGGGGGGGGGGGGGGAATCCACAGGCAAGTGAAGGCTCATTGTACCTTAGCCCAAGAGGCTGATAATCCAGAGATGCAGGGGATTGCAAACCATAGAATTGTTCCAAGATGGCACCTTAGCGAGGTGAACATGAACGTCTTCTCTGCTAGTTTGTTTTGAGTAAATGCTGTGTTTGGTCCACAAGTGAAGGGCAAGGGAGTACTTGGCTCTGGAAACTCTCCCCCCTTCCAATAGTGGGGCCAATGGATGCACACATTCACTAGGGCTCAGCAATTCTGGGACCCAGCTCACTGGTAGTCATTCAGGGGAAGTGCCCAAAACCACCCCAGAGCTCTCAACTTTATCCCTGGAAGAGAGAACGCTGCCCACCAACCCCACTGAAGTTAGATCCCATTTGCTGCGGTGGACTCAAGAGGCAGGTACCCTTAAGTGAGTACCTGACTGAGCCCATGTTTGTGGAGGGAGAAGCCTCAGCCTTATGTCAGAGCTTGCAGGAGTGGCTTCTGCTAGAGCTGCTTCCCATTCATCTATTCTGCTAACAGAGCTGGTAAGGCCTCAGTCATTTAGTCTGGATTTGATCAGGGATGCTATCCATGTTTTGAATTCAAATATTTCAATACAAGTAAATCTCCAATACAGTTCAAGATTTAGATAAATGGTTAAAACTTGAGAAAAAAGTTGAATGTAAAGTGGTCTGGGAATCTCTTAAAGTCAATCCCTTCAGTTTAAACTGGAGAATAGAGAACCAAATACATGCAAGAGTGTGTTGTATTAACTTTCAAAAAATCTCACTTCACCCATAGATATCTGAGGTGGAACTTACTAGAAATGTAAAAAAGTGCCAGAAGCTGTGTTTCCAATAATTTCCAAGATTATACACCCCAGTTAAGAGGCCATTGCAGAATAGCAACATGCAAGTCCTACTACCCACTGAGTCACCTAAGATGGATATTTCAGTAGTTTTGGAGCAGTCAGATGAAAAATTTGGCTATGCCTTCAACATTGTTATATTTTTGCTTGATTCTGATAGGGAATGGATATTTTTAAAAAATCTCTTGTACATTAAAATTGAGCTTTTTCTGAAATGTAAAGTTCAAATGTTCCTAGCCTTTCAAGACAAAATGTTTATTAAAACTTGAAGTTCTTGAGATAGGATAGTATGTTAAAATTGCCTTGTAAATGCTTTAAGCACCAGGGTGTTTCCTATTTGTTTTTCCATCTCTCTCAACAGCTTTTTTTTTCTTAATACAAGGTGGCGTTCAGTTAAACTTTTCCCCAACTTCTGGTATATGAGCTCCATATACCCATAACCTGACCTCTAACAGTATACTGACCCATTATTGTTAATACCTCATTTTGATTTCCTCTTAGATTGTGTATATCTTGGATCACTTATTGTGGACTTGTAAGATATGGTATTAGATAGCTGTGATGTTTGTATTCTTTTGGTTTTCTGACAATTGTGTATTACCCGTCAAGTTCTAATGCTTGATATATTGTTAAATTCATGAACAAAAAAAAAGAGGTAGTGGTGCATATAGTGTGTACAGAGCAAGCTAAAAGGCTTCAATACCCTATAGAGATTTCTAATTATAGAAGTTAACTGGAAAAACCCCCCAAAAAATAATAATGCAAACTATGACAGCAAAAGACCATTTCCTAGTATTTCTTCCTTTGCCTCTTTTCCCCTGTTAAAGGCTCACGTGTATGCTGCAATCAGAAAGAGGTGCTCAGTACCTGTGTCACAAGTAGTGTTTTATACCCCCAATACCCTTAGTGGAAGGACACCCAAGTCTGATTTAGGAACAGATAAAAATAAGCTCAGCCTATAATGAAAAGACTAAGAATTCTTAAGTTCCTGAATACTATGGCTTGAGCTATTTGGTGCATGCACTATAACAGATTAGTCCAGACATTAATATATGCCATCTTTTCACTATTACATTAGAATAGTGAACAATCTAAGGGCCTCATTTACTAAGGCTTCTCTGCCATTCTGGGTCTATGGGGGGGGGGGGGGGGGGGGGGGAAGTACTTAGTAAATGAAGCACTAAGTTTGTACCTGAGGTAGTGGAGGGCAGAGACTTACCCAAGGTCACGAGGAACAGCAGGGTTTGAACCCTGGCTCTTAGCTCACTGCTTTACTAGGCAGCTACTCCACTTTTGTCTTGTGTAAGTTGTATGCCCTATCCAGCAGCAGCAGGCATGCTATTTAAGCACTGGTTATTTTGATAGGATGTTTTAAGTTAAAAAGCTTCCCAAGCCTGTCCTGGGAACCAGAGCCAGTCAAGTTTTTAGGATATCTACAGTGAATTATAAGATGTTTGCATATCAGTCTCAGAATACACAAGTTTCATACATATCCTGAAAACCCAAGTAGCTTTGGGGTTCCCAAGACACTTTTGGGAAGCCCTGCTTTTAAGACCAGAATCTCAAGCAGATAACTAGTTTGGGCTGGCAATACACAATTCTATCTAGATGCCATTTGCTAGAAATCTTCACTTTTCTTTAGATGTCACTCACTTTGTGGCTCAAGTTTCTGGATGATGGGATTTGCACTGGTAACAGCTACAGCAGTGATGGTCTTTGCCCCCTTCTCTGCCACCTCACAGACAGACTTCAGGTATGGATGGTTCTCTTTTGTGCTGATGTAAGCGGATGACACCAGGTCACAGGTAGAGCTCACCAGGGGCAGGTTAGCCACCCTCACCACCACACTCTGGAGCCAAAAGAATAGGTACAGTTAGCAATCTAGTTCTAGCTGAGCATAAAAAAAAGCTGAAGTAGCCATCTCATGCATACCTGTTGTGGTCCAGCTGCTTCTGAAGCCATTTTCCTTTTCAAGCCTTCAGAGAAAGAAAGTGGTTAATATTCTGCCTTCTTATAAAGAGCTATAGTATTTCAGTTTCCATTACATACCAGAATTTGATATCCTTCTGCCAGATGTAGTAGTTGCAAAAAGCCTGTCTAGAGCAGAGTGGACTATTAAGTCAACTCAGCAGTGTAGACTTACATTCAGAGTGTGTGATAGTTGGCTAACAATTAGCTCAAGGTATTAAAATACTAGCTTGATAATGTTTAGTTAATTATACAAAGCATTTGTCTTTTTTAAAGTTATTGATACGGCCACCGAATCCTACTACTAATGTTAGGAGTCATTCACTCAATGCCAAGGCTTGCTGGGAGGGCATTTCAGTTGCCAACCAGGAGTCAGCCTTCCATTTTAGGCCCAAATTTGATTTTTGTTCTATTTGTGTGGCAATAACCTATGCCAGAGTAGATAAGGATTTAGATCTTAAACCATGATTTTAAGAAGGTATCAAACCATGTAATAAACATACAAAAAAAAAAACCAAAACCCAAAAACTTACAAGTTCATTTTGCAGACTTACATAATTGAAGTAAGTTGGACTCTTAGTGTTTTGAACATAATACATTTGAAACTACAGAAAGGTCAGGCATTCCTAGTTTAGTTAGGAGTAAGGCTTGTTTGCCATGTAAGAGAATGAAATTCCAGTTTGGTTTTTAATAAAAACAAGCCTATCAGCACTAGCATACCACAGAATTTGTTACACAGTATAACTTGATAGCAAGTATTAGAGTTAGCTTCAGGTACTCTAAGTGTCTCCCTGTCCCCAGCAGGTTTTTAATTAGGCTTAGTAGAGGCAATGAAAGTGAAGTGACTTACTCAAGGAACACCAGCAGGATTTGAACCCTGGCTGTCTTAGCTCTCAGGCAGTTAGCCTGCTCAGCACTTAAGCTTTTAGGTTAGTAGATTTGTCACATAGCTAAAACCTATGTGAACTAGTTGTGAAAAGGATGTCTCTTGTCTACAAGACTAGTGAGAAAATCTCTGGGGTTTAGAAACAGATAAACAGTGGGGATAGTAGACTTGGGTTACTGCTGTCAATTTAATTTTGTCTTGCAACATTGGTGCTGCCTCTCATACAGGAGTTTAAAAAGACAAAGACTGCACCAGTGATGTATTGTTTGTCTTTTGCCTTGTGGTAGTTTGGTTGCTACCTTGTTCCTGCATTACAGTGTATTGTTTTATGAAGGACCACTTCCTCAATAAAATATATTGAACAATAAAAAGTCAAAGACTAGCTACATCACAAGATTAACCCTTCAAAACTCATGTTAGTAATTTTTACCCCACAAACAGAAGAACTAAAGTTCCACCAACCATAAAACAAACTCATTTAGGTCCAGAGATTATGAACTTTTTAAAGTCATTTTGGGTTTATGGAAAAAAAACAAAACTATTGTTTGATTATAATAGCTCAGCTGCTAAACAGGTGTCTTCTCACATCCTCAACACAACACATACTCCTCCTGTTGAGCAACTGGCTCCCAGCCACACATGAACATTCACAGAAAAAAAACCCAAAAAAACTCTACCTTTAAGTCACACAAATCAAAGCAAATCAGTACAACAAACACCCAGTCGTACTCTTCCTAGTCAGACTTACCTTCCTTCCAACTTCCACAGAGAAGATACCATGTGAGTCCTAGCTGGGAACAGGCCTTTTCAAGGGAAGATAAGGGTGGGGTCCTGGCAGTCAAATGTCCCCCACCTCTGGCTACGCCTTGCAGTTTTTACTGTTTAGTTCTTTCTGCCCTCCTGCACCTTTTTTTTTTAACCTGATCTAGTTTGTTTCTGCGTTTCAGGTTAAGCTTCCCTTTTTCCAGGCCTGGACTTATCAGTAGGCACATTAGGCCAGAACCTAAGCGTGGCAAACATATGGGCAATCGCAGGCAAAGCAAAAAACATTCCTGCCTTCTAGCAGTAAAAAAAAAAAAAAGCCCTCCCCAGCCCTCTGAATTTAGGAAGAACCGCCACTCTCCCAGCAGATGCAGAGCCAAGGGAGATCTGCAGCCCTCCACCTCTTACCCGATGGGGCCTGCAGCGAGCTAAGGAGAGTCGTCCCGTCCCCTTCCCCTTCCCGTTCTGATCCTGCAGCAAGGACAACCCATCACCATCACCCTCTGCCTCCATCCTCTCCTGCCACCAGATGTGCGTCTCAGCAAGGCCAAGAAAAACGGCTGGCTCCACTCTGCCCACCCGTGGCTGCTGCCACCACCACCCTCAGTGCCGTCTCCCGAGTGGGTAACTGGGGTGACGGGCTCTGCACCACCACGGCAGCCCCTCTCCTGCTCCCCAAGGTGGCCCCGAGTCCAAATGAAAATGTACTGCCGGTGCTCCCTTCTCCTCTGAGGAAGGGGGGCTGAGGCACTGCCGCCGCCCGCTGTCCCTTACAGCCTGCAGGAGCCGCCAAGGTGAGAGGCGAGTGGGGCTGGCAGTCAGACCTTCTGACCGGCTCCTCCTGCTGTCATAAACTCCTTGTCCTCCCACACAGGTCTGGTCTGACTGGCGTGAGAGGGAGAGGAGCTGGCGGCAGGAGCAGCCGTTGTGGCTAAAGGCACCTCGCTGCTGGCCCTCCTCTCCTGCTGACCAGGCCACAGAGGGGGGAGGGAGAGAGCGAGGTCCTTGGGAGGATGGAACAACAGGGCTGTTCTTGCTGGTGGAGAGGAAGGGGGGGGGGGGGGGTGATGCTATCAATTGTACCTAGGGGTGACAGAAATCTAAATCCATCCCTGCCCCTTTCATGGTTCTCCCTGTGGAGGCATACACTGTTTCACACTGCTCTAGTCTCGGTTCCTCTAGGGCAGATTTTTGTTAATGCAAACTCCAGTGATGATTTTCTATTTAAAAAAAAAAAAACCCAAAACCTCCAAAGGTACCAGGTTGGTTGGCAGGGTAGCTGTGGTGAAGCGGCAGCCATTAAGCAAATATAAGCAGGTACATAGGGCACCAAGAGAAGAGGGGTGTGCACCACAGATTGTTGAAAATTTGCATTTTTTCGGTTGCTTCCTAGTTATAAGTAAATAGTTTGCTTATATTGCTTACTGCTATTTAGTGTTAAATAAATTCAAAAAATGTTTTTATGTAATATAGTTGTATAGTCTGGCCTGGAAGAAAACTGAGTTTTTAATCTCTTATTTCACCTTCTGCACTTATTGAGTCTTAATGTCTTGACACTTAAGCAATGGAAGGGCCGAGGGGGCACCAATGTTGGTCTGTGCTTAGGGCATCAGTTGGCCTTATTCCAGCCCTGTGTAGTCGGATGGGGTAGGGGTGCTATCTGCTTGACCGTATCTCTCTCTCAAGCCCTCTCCTCATCGCCAAAACCTGTCACCACCTGGCTGTCACTGCCAGCAGAGCCAAGGTCCTTTCCTCTACCTCCTGGCCACGGGAGCTCCTCTCTTCTTCTCGTAGCGGAGGCAGTGCAGGATTCCGAGGGCACGATCAGACCCGCTCTCTCCTTCCCAGCGTACAGGGGCTAAAACAGCCCAGGCAGTAGTGGCACAGCAGAGCTCCTCAGGGCTCAGCTATCAGCCCATTCTTTTTCTCCCCATTTGCTCCATTCTCTTCTGGTAGATTGTGGCTTCACAGCTAAAAGGCTTCCAGCAAACACCTGTTCTTCAAGTAAAAACAGATCTCAGCTAGATGAGGTTATATGTTAGTTCTTTAAGACAGACAAAGAACTGAGAATTTAGCTCTGTTGCAAACAAAACTGACTCTCATTCTCAAAAACATTAAGGAATGTCACACACAAAATTCCTAAAGCGTATTTTATCTGAATATGTTACACTACAGTAGTTAAAAACAGAACATACATTTCTTTTGTTAGGATTAGTTAGTGTGTGGGCCTGTCACTGCCAGCAGTGAGGTGAGAGACAGTACCACCCATAGGGAGGAGCCCCGTGAGCCTCACCGTCGGGAGGCGAGGTCTCAGTGACGTCAGACACAGTATCAGTCTAAAGTCTTTATTAAAGAGAAAGAGTGACACAACCCGCGGAGCGGGGGTGCCAGAGAGGGGGACTTACAGACCCAGAGACACAGGGTCCATAGATGGGAGAATACCCCCAAGTGGATACCTCTATAAAGTAGATGATGATCCGCATAGCGAGATACACTGATGATGTCTTGAGTAGAGATGGTAGTGGCCCGTGGAGCGGGGTACACTGAAGAAGGTTCTCAGCTGAGTTGATAGTGGTCCACAGAGCGGGGTACACCGATGAGGTCCTAGTAGAGATGGTAGTGGTCCGCGAAGCAGGGTACACCGGAGAGGGTCCTCAGTAGTGATGATAGCGGTCCGCAGAGCAGGGCACACTGATGAGGTCCTTAGTAGAGATGGTAACAGCCCGCGGAGCAGGGTACTCATGATGAAGGTCTTCAGTAGAGATGATAGTGATCTGCAGAGCAGGGAGCACCAGCGAGGTCCTCAATAAAGATGGTAGTGGTCCGTGAAGTGGGGTACACCAGAGGAATCCTCGGTAGAACAGTAGTCCGCAGAGCAGTGTACTCACGGGAAGAGTAGCAAAGGTTCCAGGGAAGCCCCCGGGAGCGTGGCAGGCAGAAGTCCCAAGCAAAAGGCCCTCCGAGGAGCGGATAGCTAAGACGAGGAGAGGGCCCCCGAGGAGCGGGTACCCAAGATGTCTATGCCTGGAAACAGGAACTGGAACGCAGGTCCTCTGAGAACGAAGTGGATTTAGCAAGAAGGGTTCTCTTTGCCAAGTTGTCGGTAGGCAGGGCCAGCTGGCTTAAATGTCCTGGAGGGATGATGTCATCCCGAGGGGATACCCCCGAGGTTCCTGTCATGACAGCTTTAAGACTGGCCAGTGTGCATGCACCTAAGGACTTCCGACGGCAAGATGGAGGTCGGCGGCGTCCATGCCACCCCGGGAGTGGTAGGCAGACCGTCGGCAGCTGGAGGCGCTGCCAGTCTACCCCACGGAGTCAGGAAGTAAAGAAAGAGGTGAGCAAGAGTGGTCACAGCCGTCCGCAACCGATGGGCATAACAGTACCCCCCTTCTTAGGGCCCCTTCCCGGGGGTTTCAGCTTCCTTGGATGTGAAGTATGGAAGTTTTTGATCAACTCCTTGTCAAGAATGTTCACAGCAGGCTCCCAGCTATTTTCTTTGGGACCAAATCCTTCCCACGAGATCAGATATTCCCAACACTTCCCGCACTTCCTTACGTCCAAGGTGCCCTCAACCTGATACGTGATATCTTCTTCTGAAGCTAGCAATTGGGGTTCTGGAGCTTTCTTGGAGAATTCCGATAGGATGAGTGGTTTTAACAGTGAGATGTGGAAGGCGTTATGAATTTTGAGTGATGTGGGTAGACGAAGGCTGTAAGTGACCGGGCCCAGCCGGTGGAGTACGGGAAAGGGCCCGATGTATCTGGGAGCAAAGCGAGCTGAAGGTAACTTTAGGCGAATAAAGCGGGTGCTGAGCTACACCTTGTCTTCAGGGTTCAACCGAGGAGCTGCCCGATGATGGGCATCGTAGAACTTCTTTGATTTTACAGCGGCTTGTTGCAGAAGCTGTTTTGTATTTTCCCAGAGTTGATGCAGTTCTTGAGCAGATGCTTGCGCTGCTGGAGACGGTACAGACAAAGGTATCAGAAGAGGCGGCAGAGGCTGGCGTCCGTACACTACTTGAAAGGGCTATGACCCAGTAGACGCAGACTGATGGGAGTTCAAGGCAAACTCGGCCCATGGCTATAAGGCGGACCAGTCATTCTGCCGAGAGTGCACGTATGCCTGAAGAAACTGCTTCAGGGTGCGATTAGTCCTTTCTGTCTGTCCATTGGGCTGAGGGTGATAGGCCGATGTCAAATTTTTTAGAAAGCGACCTCCAGAATTTAGCCTTGAATTGGACACCCCTATCCGAGAGGATGTGTCTCGGGAGTCCATGAAGACTGAAGATGACAAAGACTCAATATCTTTAAGGAAAAGCAAACAAAACACACAACTTATCTGATAAATACACTTTTAAATTAGAGACGGTTCTTTTCGTAGGTAAAGTTGCAGATATTGACAGTGTGGATGTTATTGCACATTTATTTTTGCAAACTTGGTAGAGTGTAAGAAATAAATGTTAACACTTAAAGTTTGTTTACATATAACTGCAGTCCATCGGAATTATTGCTGTCTAAAGACTCTGTCTTCCCTCTGAACCCCTGGGAGACTGCCTGGGTGGGTTCTGTCCCATATTTCTTTGGAAGAAGACCCAGCAGGAAGAAGAGCATCGTATTTTTCCTCTCTCAATCAGTACTTTGATAAAATCTGTTTAGTGACCCTCTTATAACATCCCAAACCCTATTAGTTGAAATTTCTCACTCAGCCACCGAAGCAGGAGAGTCACTACCACAAAGTGTACATTGGTGAGACTATTATGATTGATGCTTTCTATTTCTTGATATTATTGCTTGATATTTTCTGAGGAATGGTGATATTTCTGGTTATCCATTGGTGCATTACATATAGTCTGACTTGTTGCCGTTTCCAATTCAGTTTTTGTCTGCATATTCCAATTTATACTTTATGGTCACTTTATGCTGTCTGTCTGTCTTCTCCCTGTGTGAGTGAGGTTAAATATTCTGCTAACGTCATTTCCTTGTAGGGATCTATAGCAGCTTGGCATGTTCTGTTTTCCTAATAGGAGGCGTATTGGTATTTTAGGGCCTGCTGTAATATTTGCAGTGCTGCCTTTTCTTAGATAGGGATGTAACTGTTTGAGTGCTGGTACTTAGTATTGTTTTGGAATGAGAGGTTTATCATATTGTAATTGTAATTTAGTTTGCTCATGGCTTTCTGAGGGCCAAGCTCACACCTAACATGAGTTACAAAAGTCCTAATACCTTATGGGTTCCAAGGGTCTTTTTGTCTTTTATGCAGGGGTTTCTGGTTGACCTCACAGCAGTGCATGTAAATATAATATTCATGCTGTTGTGACATTTTTACTTCAAAATACTGTACTTTGCATGTCCTTTTTCATGTAAAATCTTGTGTTATAAATGCATAATTTGAAATTGCATGGGGAGATGGCTGGGCACAAAGTTGTAAGAGTCACTTAGGGTGCCTGATATCTTTGCACTGGCCCGGATTAGAAAAAGTATACAAATTAAAATTTAAAAGAAAACCAGAATGAGGAGGGGCCAGCACAGTAATTGTTTACATAGGGCAGCAAAATAGCTAGCACAGGCCCTGTGCAATAGCCAAGGCTGGCAGGAGCATTAGGCGGACTAGGCGGTCACCTTGGGCACCATAGTTGGACGTGAGTGTGGCGCGCCGTAGTCGGACGTGAGGGTGGTATTTTTGAAAGCAGAGAACGAGGGTGGAGAGGCACGGAGCGCTTTGGAGGTTTGTGGTGTGCGATGTGCGGGGTTCAGATTGGTGTGGGAGGAGAGAGAGAAATCACATGATCCTTGCACCGGCTCTGGCAGCAGTGCCCTGCAGTGAGGTGCTAGAGGGGTTCCCATCCCTCCCCAGTAAGAAGAGACCCCACCCCACGCAGTGGCAAGTGGAAGGGAGAGGTTGCATGACTGAGAAGGAAGGGAGGGGTGAGTGGCTTAGTGGGAAGGGGAAGGGGTGAGTGATTGAGAGGGAATGGGTAGATGACTGGGAGGGAAGGGAAGAAGGGGTGAGTGAGTAAGAGGAAAAGGGGGATGAGGAAGTAGAAGAGGGGAATAATAAGAAGAAGGGCTTTTTGTGTGTATGTGAGAGAGGAGAAGGTTTGTATGTTCCCTGCTCCCCTCCGCCTCCTTTCCACTAATCCATGATAATCTCAGGATGATTTAAAATCAGAAGTTCCCAGGTGTTACTTCAAAAGGTTTCTGGCAGTGAATGGTGTTTGTGTGGCTGTTACTGAGGTGACACCAGAATTTGAATGTTCTTTTGTACGGTGAGTTGGTGTGGGCTGTCCCTTTTGGGTATCTTAGCAGGGGCGGCAGCGTGGGAGGGGGGGGGGGGGGGTTGGGCATCTCATCCTATCCTATCCCTCACCTCAGGCAACAGATTGCCATGAGCTCTTCCTAACTACTGGCATCAGTTACCTATAAAGTAAAGCTCTGCTCCTGCTCTGGGCTGCCAACACTCCTAACCGCCTCCCACAGCCTGACATCATCATCAAAGGCCGTCTCAATGTCACACGGGTTAGCATGTCAAAGGAGACATTATGAGCCTGGCCTTTATTGATGATGTCAGGCTGGGGAGGCAGCTCAGAGAATTGGTCACATGGCAGCAGCAAATTTTCTGATGCACCTCCACACTCCAGGAGAGAGGAGGTGCCAGCATGGCCATTTGGCTAGGGCCTACAACGTTCAAGGGGGCCTCCTTTTGTTGGGCAAAATCTATTTCCAACATGTATAAATAAAAATTTCAATTGTAATTGAAGAATTTGCTAACAAAAAAGCTGTAAAGCCTTCTTAAATAAATACAAATTATTTGGGAACTTCAGAAAATGATTTATCTCATTAAGTATCACATCAGAACCTTACATAGGGGCCTACTTTTCTTAGCTGGCACGGGCCTAATTCCTGCTCTCTCTGGCCCTGCACCACTAACTTCAGCAGTCACCCGACACCCCTGCTAGATATTATGTCTTGGTTTATCATATAAGAACCGTGAATAACTATTTTCTCTGCTGATCCTGAAGAAAGGTCAAAATTCCCATGCATAAAGGTCTAAGCACTTAAGAAAATCCCTGGGTAAGAGGGATAAAGGCATCGCAGCCCATGGAGGTAGGGATCTTGGCCAGTGCTGCTGAGCTCTTCCCTGACGTGACTAAGAGCCTGCATTCTATCTTGGGCCTTGCACATCTGAATATGTGCCTGCAAGGATGTATCGATGTTGTTGCTGCCGCTGTTTAATAATGGAAGTTATCAAGCTTCACCGTGGCAAAGCCTGTGGATGGGATCTGTACATATCCAGGGCTGGAGCAAGCATATTAGGTGCCCAGCCTCTTACACACTTGCCTATTGTTGGCAGCTCTAGCAGAGCATTCCCCTCTCTCTCAGCCCACCCAGCATCCACTTCCAACTCTCCTCTCACTCTCCAAGTCCTGCCTCCCCCTCCTTTTGTGCCCCCCCCCCCCCCAATCACAGAGTCCAGCATTTCTCCTCCCTGTTCAGCATCTCTCATCACTTCTTCCAGCATAACCCCTTTCTCCCCTTCAGACCCTGCTCATTACACCAGCTTAACCCAAATCTTTTTGTCCCCTTTTTGTGGTGCCTAGCATCCTCTCTCTCTCTCTCTTTCTCTCTCTCTCTACCTCCCTTTTACCTCCTCAGTGCCCTTTCTGCCTGCCCTCTCTCCACAACTCCCCCGCCCACCCAGCTTTCTCTCTGCCTCCACTCTGTACATCGTCCTAGCGTCCATTCCCTTCTCCCTTGTGTTGGCGTTGCCAAAAAATGTTGTCACACTCTGTGACTGCTTATTTTGCTTCGTGGAAGAACCGGCCCTGCATCTGTCTTGTAACTTCTGTAAATAAACACTGTACTGTTTGAAAGCCCACACTGTGGCTGTATGTCTGGGGGAGTCAGAGCACCAGCTGTTTGCTGTGAGCCAATTTCCCGGGAGCAGGACAGCACAGGAGAGCTAAACCCCATGGATTCGGGATTCTGGTCCTCTGTCCAGTGAGAGAATTCACCTCCCAGGTCCACTATACCAGCACCACTAATAGCCCTTGTAACTGGGTCAGACTCCCAAACTGGAGGTTACACGGATATGTGAGGAAACATTTTGAATATCCTTTCAGCAGGGTAACTGACGTGAAGCTCTGGAAATGTACAAGGATATTTGTTTCTCAATGTATCTGGTATGTGAGCTTGAATCCACTAGATGACACTATAAACTGCATAATTGCGAGATGATATCAGTTTCCAGTCACTAATGTTAGGTCACTCACTGCTCCTGGGCATAGCTGATCCGCTAACTTGTTACCATGTATGGAACATTAGGATAATAAGGCAATAGTATGTACATTTGTGATTTGTCCCCATAGCATATGCAACACAGAGACGAGCATGAGTTTTGCTTTGCCTTACTTTTCTGTTTTCTTCGCCTTCGCATTTGTAATCGACACATTACTAATACTAAAGCACACACTAATTATTCTACGAAGCTCGCCTCTTTGTGATGTCTGAGGGCGGAGTCACAAGTCAGGAATTTATAATTTACACTTATAGCTGTCTCTTTTCCTTAGATATTTCTCTTGCAGATACACAATGCCTCTACTTCTGGGAGACAGAATAGACTGGGCATTAGTTTAGTATTTCGTACCTTTGGGGTATCTTCACCCATCTGATGAATCTGGTAGAATTGGTGATGCCACTATTACTGGAAACCCCCAGATTGGCTCTCCTGCCGGGTTTTACTGTTCACGCTGATGTCCCAGTTACAGGGGTGGCACAGACTTTTTAGCATGCTTGCACCACTCCTAATGTACGTCTGGTAGTTTCAGAACCTCCCCATGTTGAGGGGCATATACTGAGCCTAGTTTTAAACTCCTTGGATGCTGCTATCTGTTTGATTGTTCCTGCTATAGATGTTTGACTCATGGACCAATCAAACAGGTCAATTTTAAAACAAGCACGTGCACGCCCGTAGACGCATATATCTATGCACAAGCGAGGATACACTGAAAGTTTTAATCATGCACGCCCTTGTGCACGTATGTTTTTTAATGCATCAACCGCACGTATGTTCCTAATTTTAAGAGGTTATTCAAGCACAGCTAGCGCACGCGTGCCTTCCATAGGACCTCGTCGGCTTTTACGTGTGTGACAGCAAATTTTAAAACATACTCATGTGAGGCTCATTCCCAGGTTTCCAATTACTCCACCATTTGTCCAGTTAATAGCGAGGTCTTTCAGATCTTCTGGTTCTTCATCCTTTACGCTGCCCAGTTGACCCGGATCCCTCACCCTGTCCTTCAAGCCCTGAAACTCAAGATCTACAAACTTGCTCCTCATCAGGAGCAGCAGTAAAGTTATGCGGATATGTAGCGTACGCGCGCTGCGGGTTTCGTTTTTAAAATTCAGAGTTGCACACGTAAGTCTGGGCCAGACTGGGCATGGGCCCCATGATGGTGGACTGGATTAGAAACTGATTGGGTGATAGACTACAAGAGGGCAGTGGTACATGCAATTCACTCTGAGAAGAGAAAGGTGATTAGTGGAGGGCCTCAGGAATCAGTCCTGGGCCGGGTCTGTTCAATATCTTTGTGAGCAATATTGCTGAGGGGTTAGAAGGAAAAGGTTGCCTTTTTATGGATGACGCTAAGATCTGCAACAGAGTGGACACCCCTGAGGGAGTAGAACGAATGAGAAGTGAAGAGTGGTTGAATATTTGGCAGTTAAGATTCATTGTTAAAAAAATAAAAAACAAAACAAAACTGCAGAGTCATGCATTTGGGGTGCAGAAATCTGAGGGAGCAGTATATGATAGAGAATGAGAAGCTGATGTGCATTGACCAGGGGAAAAAGCTCAGGATAATAGCACATGGCGATTTCAAGATATTGAAAAAGTGTGGTAAGGCAGTGATTAGAGACAGAGGGATGCTGGGGTGTATAGGGTGAGGCATAACTAGCAGAAATAAAGAGGTGCTAATGTCTTGCACTGGTCGTTGGTGAGATCTCACCTAGAATATTGTGTTAAATTGTGGAGGCCATACCTCTGAAAAGATACAGATAGGCTAGAGGCGATCCATAGGAAGGCAACTAAAAAGTTATGGGATAAGCAGAGGATCTTTACCTGCAAACATTGATGGGGAAGCATAAGCATTCACCTGGTACCGTAGTACCTGAGACATAGGAGCAGCCAAAGAGTAACCTGTGTGGAATGACAGATATGACCCTAAGAGCAGTGGTGTAACTGTCAGGGGCTTCCGGTAAGGCACTGGAGTAATTTAAATGGAGTGGCCATGGTTAAAACCCAAACTTCAATGAGCCTGGGGAGGCTGGATGTTTTGGCCAATGGTTTCATTAGTGTTGGTAGCTGTGTGGGTTATTAAAAAACTGAAGGGGACTAGGGTATTTGATTTAGTGCTGGTCTTGTAATAATCATTGAGGAAGATGACAAGGCCTGAAATGACCTAGTAGTGGAGGCGGTAGAGGCCAATACTTTAGCACATTCTGGGCACTCTTGGGACTGATATGGAGGGCAATGGTAGGAAAGGGGTTGAACGTTCAGATAAAAGACATGGGGGATGGGGAGCTAGTGTTGGATTGATTATGGGAATTTATATGCTGATCTAGCTGAATCTCAACTGAGCAGACTGGATGGTATTTATTTATTTTTTGTCATCATTTACTATGTTACTTTCTTCTTGTAGTCTCATCACAATGGCTCATGCCTTGGAAGGCATGACTGCTGTAAACTGACAAGAGATTTGCTTGGTTGCTGTACACCTGCACTCACTGCAGAACCCAGAGTTGGATGAGGCTGGGGCGCTGCTCCCACCACGTGTCCTGGACAAAAATCTGACTTTGTGTGGATCCAGGAGAACCGATAATGCCAAGGGTCGCCCAGATTACAGGGCTAAGCAATGAGAACCTGAGCAGTAACCGGAAGCAGGGCTTCTGCCAAGATCTGGTAGGGGGTATACTGCGGGGCTTCCCGGAGCGGCAGGTCCAGCCCGTCTGCCTGGTGGCTCACGACGGGCTCTTCTACGACTTCCCGCTGCTGAAGGCTGAGCTGCAGCGTGTGCAGGAGGACCTCGGTGGTACCCTCTCATGCCTGGACTCCTGCCAGGCCCTCAGAAGCATGGACTGGGAGCAGGGCCTTGTGGTCAGCGGGAAGGGTTACTACACACTGCCAGGGGTGTACCAGCCGGCTCTTTGGGAGGGAGCCTCAATACTCGCATTTCGCTGAGGGCGATGTCCTGATGCTGCTCATGATCTTCCTGCACAAGGCCCAGGACTTCCTGCCAGTGGCAACTGTCGGAGCCGGGCAGACATTACTCCAGTGTAACAACTCTAGATCCTAAGAGAAAGGGGGGGGGGGGGGGGGAGGGGATCTTCCTGCATGCATTGTGAATGACAGAGTAAACTGATCCACTTTCACATTTTGTAATTCTTTTTCTACATAGGCAACAAGGGGAAAGGGAAGAGGAGAGGAAAATGAAATAAACAATTCTTGGTGGAAAAAATAGAAATATACAAGATGGCAGCAGATAAGGAGTGCTCATTCCACCCCAGATTCCCATTAGTGCCTGCTTTCTATGCTGCTGCTGCAGACCCAAGTTGATCTCCGCTTCCTTGCAGTGAGATCCATATTCAGTCACTGTCCGGATAGCAGTTAGCTGGATAATCATAACTGGCTAACTTTGGAGGTATATTCAACAGTGCAGCCTCACTGCTAACTTTAGGGCAGCTGTTGGGCTCAACCAGATTGAGCCGGATAAGTTAGCCAGCAAACTCAATTCCTCCCAATTGTGCCCCCCTCCCCAGAATGCCCCTAACTTATCTCACTAAATTCTAGCTGCCTAACTTATTAGCCAGCTAGAGTTTAGTTGGATAAGTGCCCAAATCTTCATTTAGCTGGAAAATGTCTGAGTTATTCAGCTAAATGTTTTTGAATATGGACCTCTGTGTGTCTGTCCCAGACACGCTTCAGCTCTGTCCCCGTTTTGACTCTTTAGCTCCTTCCCTGGATGAGCACATCACATCAGGGTCAGCCACAGCAAATAAATGCACTGGAGTTAACCAAGCTGAAAGAGCTGGATAAGGTGTGCCCGACCATCTGCAGAGAGACCTGGCAATTTATTGTAATAAAAATAAAAGAATAGATTAGAATTAGAGTGTAATTCAGGCAAAATGACTTTGGAAAACATCAACAAGTGATTATAAAATATAAAAACCAGATTGCTCTAGAATAAAGTCTGCCTGGAAATATAAGGATACAGCTGGTAGTTCTCTAATAGGGTCATTCATCAAAATGCGTTATGGCATTAACGCACGCAATAACGCATTAATGCACGCGTTAACGCCACAGCGCATGTGATAATAAAGCAATTGCACGGTGTGGATGAAAATTTCAGGAAGGGGCGGGATAAGGGAGGAGTTTGGGCAGGAATTATTAAAATCAGGGGCTATGTCGCACTGTACGATAACATAACGCATGCTATTGCACTGTTTTATTGCCGGAAATAACTACACCATTTTTCCTGGCATTAAGCTATGTGATATGCCTGTAATGCAATTTGGGATAAATTTTGAGAATTTCATTTTGGCCATTTCTGGGCTTAGGAGGGGAAAAGGGGAAGAGAGAGAGAGAGAGAGAGAGATTTGACATCATTTGGAGTGAGAAAAGTCTCACAAAGATGAAATGTTGTACCCTGTCATAGAGTCCATCAAGCGACTTTCCTCACTCCAAATGATGTCAAATCTCTCTCTCTCTCTCTCTCTTCCCCTTTTAAATCTTCACCGAGGTGTACTGTCATGTTCGTACGTCTCACTCTACATGAAAAACTGGCCCCCTAAACCCTAAACCACAACCAATACCTCACCTCCAGATATTAGATGGCCCTCCTATAGAGATATAAATACTTGACTACTATGAAGGCCTTGTAGATAGTTTCTCTCTCTCTCTTTCTCATGCAAAATAGGAATTATTGCAGGGCATGAAACTTTACTGCACCATGTGATACTACTGATGCAAAGCAGTATGTTATTGTGTGGTAATTCTAAAATCACCCTAAACATGCCCCATTTTTTAAATAATGCATTTTGATGAATATAGGGGTTAGATTCGTAGACCCTTTGGGGTGGAAATGTTCTGTGCTGCACTTGTCTTTCTGTGACTTTGTACATCTGAATTATTTTTGTAATTTCTGTATAAAATCTTTTTTTCTGAATTTTACAAAAACTTTATTTCTCTCATACTTTCAAGAAGATACAATTTGACTACTTTTATCCATTATGCAAGGTCATGATTCTTAGGTTCAGAGATGTGTATCAATCAGCATACAAATCACAATTGTGAATGAATAAATAATAATTATTAACATAATTATCATATTTGCTGATGATATCCAGCTTTGCATCAATACAAGGAATGACAAAACTGCAGCCATTGCTAATCTCAGTTACTATCTCTCCACAGTGGTCCTATGGGTTAACACCAAAACCCAATAACAGAGGTAGATGACATTTCAAATATTCTTCAAAGCTTTTTTAATTACAAAAATTTCTTACATTTATACAAACCATTTTTTAAATAAAAGGCAACACCAATAATGTATGACAATACACCGCAGCATAACCTATATTGCTTGATAATCAAAAGCCTGTATGGGTGAAACAAATTGTTGACAGTTCAAAACAAGCACCACTGGATGTGGAATTATAATGGAGTATGAACAGTTATAAAGTGTGATTTTAATTTTGTGAATCTATCCCCTGAAGAAGCCCTTGCCGGTGAAACAAGGGACCTTGTCGGGAAATAGGGAATTTGGTTAATTATTTGTAATGGGGGGATTTTAAGGGGTAATGGGGGGAATTGTGTTGGTAAAATGAGAATGTAAACCTTTTTATATGAGAAAGTCCATGAATGAACGGTATGAATGTGTGGGTATGAATGATTTGGTTTGTGATGTTGAAATTTGTAACATTTTTTAATAAAAGGTTAGAGTGAATTGTCTATACACCTTTTGATTGTATTATATTTTTGTGATATTTCATACATTATTAGTGTTGCCTTTTATTGAAAAAAAGGTTTTGTATAAATTTAACAAATTTTTGTAATTAAAAAAGCTTTGAGGAATATTTGAAATGTTATGTACCTCTGTTATTGGGTTTTGGTTTTGATATATAGAGAGGGTTAGGTATACTTTCCGTATGTTTACCTATGGGTTAACAAACATAAACTTAAACTAAACCCTTCCAAGTCCAAATTCCTCTGATTAATCCGTCAAGGGCATTCTCTAATACTTTTACCCGCCTTGTAAGGAACCGTATTACAACCTAAAGGCTCTGTAGGTAGCCTGGTGGTACAATTCGACCAGCATCTCGCAATGGAAACCTGCAGGGCAGTGGTGGTAAAGACTTCCTTTATGCACTTAACACAAGATTCGTCAAGAGTTTTACTACTTTGAGAAACATGACCTAGCTACTGTCACGTTCTCACTAATCACCAACTGCATCCATTACTGCAACCTTATATTTCTTGTCATCCTGTAGACCAGTCTGAGCTTCTGGGATCCCTCTTTTCACCAGCAGGTGGAGGCAGAGAACTTCCTTTTTTTTTTCATGCTATTACATATTCTAGTACAGTGGTTCTCAGCCTTTTTTCTTTTGGGATACACCTGGCAGGCAGACAAAGCTTATAGGCGTGACGCACTGAACACTTGACCATCACGGGGCTAAATGTAAACATGCACTCTGCATCCACAGGAACCCGCCCCCCCCATTCCCAAACAATGGATGCAGAGCATAACATATTTCAAATACAACTCGCTACATAAAAAAGATATTCTGATTCTGGTGCTATCTCAGTAACAGAAACACAAACTCCCTTACTACCAGGTGCATTGTAAAACACAAAACCTGAAAAACACACGCAGCACCTGTGTAGCAAACCTTCCACACCATTGCAACACTAATTCCAAGAACTCAAGCAGCAGTGAAAAGGCAGCAGTGCAGCACCAATGCACGTCCTACTGAGAATGAGAAAACACAACAAAGAAGATTGATGCAAATCCCTACCTACTAGTAAAATACAGATCCGACCTTCACCAAATACAGAATAAAAGACAACAAATGTGGAGACAAAAACTGGAATGGAAACCTCCAAAAAGCCCTTCTGCAAGCAGTGCAAACTGGAGAGCTAAAAACAGAAATACATCTATGACCTCCTACACTAAGCAACGTACAAAGAAGAAATGCACATTCCCAAAGCTGACATATTATGGCTCTTGCACTCCATCACTCCCCTTCCATGCCTCCACCTTCCTTCACTTTTCCCAATTACTCACTTTCACACTCACATCACTGCCCAGCGTTCCTGATCCCCCCCCACATCCTCTTCCCTGTGCTCCCTCTCTCCCCTGCTTGACACTCCCTACCCCCCTTCATCCCATCTCCCTCCCTGCCCAGGTACCCCTGACCCCTTGTTTCCCACCCCTCCCTGCTCAGCAGCCCCCACACTCCTTCTCCGTTCCACCTCCATCTTCCCAGCATCCCCAACCTCCTTTCCCCCACCCTCCACAGGGTGAAGAGATCTGCAGCAGCATCACTCCCAGACTCAGTAGGGGAAGATAAAGTTTGCCTCCCATCAGGCCCAGAACAGCAGGAGCTAGCAATGTCTCCCTCTGATCTGGGTGAAGGAGGAAACAGCCTCTCACTGGGCCAGAAAGAAGAGAAGGAAGTGAGAGAAATCTCCCATCAGGCCTAATGTAAGAGAAGTCAATAAACTCCCACCCCGGCTGATAAGGAAGCAGCCATCTGCTGGCCCTGCGACACACCTCCCAGGACTTCCCATCACACCAGTGTGTCCCAACACACCTTTTGGGAACCACTGTTCTAAGATAGCTGGAAACCCGTCAGTAGTTCTCTGCCTTTGGCAGTGGAAGGCTCTCATGAGATAGCAGAGATTACAAAAAAAGAAAAAAAATTTTTGAACGAAGCAAAGAGCAGCAGATGCATGAGCCCTGGGTAAAATCCAGAACTTCTCAGGCTAGTGCAAAGTTCCTCTTTACCTCGCAGAGCCCAGGGGAGCTCAGTCAGAGCAGGATATTGTAAGAGGACGCCGAGGAGAAGTAATTCTGTAGCCCAGGGGAGCGCGTCTGCAGGATGGCAGACCAGGGAAAGAAATGTCCCCAGTGCGGCCACTGCAAACAGAGCACCACAATGGGCTTTTAAGGCAGCAGGCTTGAGGCACTGGACCCGCCAAAGGAAATGGCCTGGATAGGAACAGGGAGCCGGGAGGCGGAGCAGCAGAAAGACACAGCTGCATGTGGAAAGCTCCAGGCAGAGTAGCTAAGGCCTGCACGAAGAGTCAGCCGGGGAAGGGCTGATAGCAGCAGCAAGGGGGCAGTGGTAGCTTTGTCAAGGGAGCCTATGGAGCAGGCAGGCCCAAGTAACCCTGCCAGTAATCAGGAGGAGGAGGAAAGTGAAACTGAAATCTCCTCTGAATTAATTCTTTTGATGCATAAGGCATACTGTGAAACGAAAGGTGGTGATATGAAGCGAAGCCATCCCCGAGTAAACCTGGGGGAGAGGTAATTATGAAGAAAGCCCGAAGATTAGGGCCTCCCTCCCCGCGTTTTCCCCAAAGAAGGAGAGTGACCCTCTGGAGACAGGAGAGGAAGAGAAGGTGGGGAAGGCAAGGACACAGCAGTAAGGATGTTAAGGAGAGAGGAATTGGGCCCTCTCATCCAGCAAGTGGTGTCCTCTCTGGAGCTGGGAGAGGAAGACAAGCCGGTTAAGAGAAGGGGGAGATCCCATTCTTAATGTTGCCAAGACGTTGGAGGATTGGAAATGGTCCAACGTAGCGAGGAGCAAATTGAGTGGAGGGTAACTTCAGTCTAAGGTGCTTAGTGGATAGCCAGACTTTGTCACCAGGTTGAAAGACATGCGCTTTGGAATGGTGGGCGTCATAAAACCTTTTGGCTCTATCACTCGCTTTGAGTAGCATTTCTTTCGTCTGAGTCCATAATTGATGGATATCATCAGCAGTGGATGAGCTGCTGGGGACGTCACTGAGAGCTTCAGTGAAAGTGGCAGTGATGGTGAACGTCCATATACCACTTCAAAAGGTGTTGATCCAGTGGATGATGCTGGATGAGAATTAATGGCGAATTCAGCCCATGGTAACAGTTCGGTCCAGTTATTCTGTTGGCAACTCACATAGGCCCGAATTAACTGTTTCAGGGTCCTATTCATCCGTTCTGTTTGGCCATTTGATTGAGGATAATAGGCTGATGTATAATCTACAGAGATGTCGAAAAGCTTGCACAAAGCCTTCCAGAATCTTGCCGTGAACTGTGATCCTCAATCCGAGACTATGTGCTTCGGTAGGCCGTGAAGGCGAAAGATGTGGGTTATGAAGAGCTTCACAAGCTCCAAGGCTGAAGGTAAGCCAGGCAGCACCACAAAATGGGCCATCTTGCTGAAGCGGTTGACTGTGACCCAAATGGTATTCATACCTCCAGAGAGGGGAAGATTGACTACAAAATCAGTAGCGATATGCATCCAGGGCTGTTCCGGAGCTGGAAGCAGTTGCAGCAATCTCCACGGTTGACCAGAAGTAGGTTTGAGCTTGGCACAGTTGGCACAAGATGCTATGTAGGAGAATGTATCTTCCTTGATAGTTGGCCACCAAAAATACTTCTGTAGCTTCAGCAGGGTACGGCGTTGACCAGTATGGCCAGCCAGCTTGGAATTGTGCGCCCAATAGAGCACTTTCTTCCTGAGGTGTTTAGGCATGATGGTCTTACCAGCGGGCACAGTATGAGTAGCTGCCAAGATGACTTTCTTCGAGTCGATAATATGCTGAGGTTAGTCTGGAACATCCTCCGAGAGAAAAGAGCGTGACAGGGCATCAGCTCTGGTATTCTTGTCTCCGGGGCGATATTTGAGCACGAAGTCAAAACGATTAAAAAATAAGGACCATCTGGCTTGTCTATGGTTAAGACGTTGCACATGGTGGAGATACTCTAGATTCTTATGGTCCGTAAATACGGTAATTTGATGTTGATTGCCTTCGAGCCAAGGCCGCCATTCCTCGAATGCCAACTCTTTAGCCAGGAGCTCTTTATCTCTGATCCCATAGTTCTTCTCTGCCGGAGAGAAACATCGCGAGAAGAAGGAGCAGGGACGTAAGGATTTGGAGTATCCGGTTCGGCTCAATACAGCCCCCACACCGACATCAGAAGCATCGACCTCCACGATGAATGGCTTGTCGGGGTATGGATGATGCAGGCATGGTTTGGTAGAAAAGGCAGTCTTTAAATCCTCGAACGCGGAAATGGTCTCCGCAGACCATTTAGAAGCGTTGGCCCCTTTCCGGGTCATTGCAGTTAAGGGCACAGTTAAAGAAGAATAATTCTTTATAAAGCTTCTATAGTAATTAGTAAACCCCAAACATCATCTCAGGGCCTTCAGGCTGATAGGTTGGGACCAATTTTTTTTTATTTTTTTTTTAATGTTTTTTTTTGTTTGTAACTATGTTTATTGGGTTTTATTGAAAACCATAACTAGCGTTACATAAGAAACCGATGAACACAATAACAAAATACAATAGAAAAACAGCCTAACAAATGAATACTATTCGTGGCAATCGGATTTCTTCAAATGCCACTATACCCTTTACCCTTTTTTCCCCATACTCACCCTCCCTCTCAGCCCCCCACCCAACCCTATACCCACCCCGATCCCACAGCACTGTTAGTCAATAGAAACCCATAGGTTCTCATTTGGTCTCCTTCATTCTTCATGGTAATACCCAGATGACTAAGGAAATACCTGGGCGACTCAGGGATATCGGCGTGGTCAAAAGAGACATAAGTAATTAAGATCACAGGGACCAATTTTTAATACTCTCTAATTTTTGGGGATCCATCTGGAAGCCATCTTTAGACACAATATAGCCAAGAAAAGGCACAGAGTCCTTATGGAATTCACACTTGGATAGCTTGACGTAGAGCCAATGTTCTCGAAGTCTTCATAGTACTTGTTTGACGTCCTCTAGATAAGTAGACAAGTCCTAAGAAAATATCAGGATGACATCTAGGTACCCTACGACACTCTTGTACAACAGGTCCCACAAGATGTCATTCATCATGTTCTGGAACACGGCGGGTGCATTGCACAGGCCGAAGGGCATTACTAAGTACTCGAAATGACCATCTCAAGTGTTGAAGGCTATTTTCCATTCATCGCCACTGCGAATGCGAACTAAGTTATAGGCTCCCTTCAGGTCAAATTTCGAGAATATCTTGGCACCTTGAAGTCGGTTGAACAGCTCTGAGATTAAAGGCAGGGGATATCGGTCTTTGATTGTGATCTCGTTAGACCTCGATAGTCGATAGAAGGACGTAACGTACCGCCCTTCTTCCCCACAAAGAAGAAGCCTGTGCCGGCTGGAGACTTTGATGGTCTAATGAATCCTTTCTGTAAATTCTCCTCGATGTACTTGGACATAGCCTTATTCTCTATTACAGAGAGTGGATAGACACGTCCTTTAGGAGGTTCAGTGTTCGGTTTCAGCCTTATGGCACAGTCGTAAGATCTATGTGGAGGAAGGATATCAGCAGCTTCTTTGGAGAACACATCACAGAGTGATGTGTATTGAGGCTGCAGTCCTGACATCACTGGAGTTGTAGGCATGCAGAGGACAGGAGAAACTTCCTTAAGGCAATTGCCATGACAACCTGGGCCCCAGTGGGAGAGTTCCAAATTGGCCCAGTCGAATTGAGGCTGATGCAACTGCAACCAAGGTAACCCCAGAACGATAGGGTGCATGGCCTTCTCTAACACAAAGAAGGAAATTGACTCAGTATGGAGGACTCCGGTGCAAAGTGTCACCGGTTCAGTGTGACAGGTCATGTCACTCGGCAAAGGCTCTCCATGGATAGATGATAAGAGCAGTGGAACCTTCAAAGTGACGAGGGGAATCCTCAAATGTTCCACTAGGCGTCAAAGTATAAAATTGCCTCCTGCCCCTGAATCCACCAGGGCAAGAGTTTGAATTTCGGACAGTCCGCAAATCAGGGAGACTGGGAGAGAGAGCGGAGGAGAGGGCATGGTAAGGCCTAAGAACAGTCCTCCCGCAGGACTTAGGCCCGTCCGTTTCCTGGATGAATTGGGCATGTTGGGACATTGTGACCAGCTTGTCCACAGTACACAGCACATACACAGGCCATGCCTCTTCTGAAGTCTTCTCTCATTTGAAGTCAGGTGACTGCGACCAAGTTGCATCGGTTCCTCTTCACTGGCGACAGGTATTGCTGGAACCATCCGAAGTGCAGGTTTAGCACGAACCTCCTTCTGAACCGGTCCTTTACTAGGCTTGAGTTCTTTCACTTTATCACGAAGCCGGTGGTCAATTCTAGTAGCCAAAGCCACTAGTTTATCCAGCGAGTCAGGTGTCTCACGAGCGGCCAGCTCGTCTTTCAAGCGAGTATCCAGACCTCTGAAGAAGAGGGTATTCAGACATTTGGAATCCCAGCATAATTTCGTAGCAAGAGTCTTGAACTCTACTGCAAAATCAGACAATGGTCGGTTGCCTTGCTTCAGGTCCACCAGAGCAGAACCAGCAACAGTCACTCGAGCAGGATCATCAAAAACGGATTTAAACAAATCCAAAAATCCGTCAATATCCTGCAGAATTGGATCCTTACATTCCCACAGCATTGAGGCCCAAGACAAGGCCCTTCCATCAAGATAAGATAGAATATAAGTAGTCTTGGCGTAGGCTGTGGGGAAGTGAGAAAGCTGTAATGCACAATGCATGCAGCACTGATTTAGGAAACCTCTAGTGTTTTGAATCTCTCCAGAGAAACGAACTGGAGCAGCCAGAGGTACCGTAGTCTTTATTGTTACTTCAGGTAACCGACCTTCATTACTGGAAGCAGCGCTTTAATTCTTCTGTGCGTGCAGCTGATGGAACGCAGAAGTGAGTTTCTCCAATGCGTCTTGTTGTTCAGCAATGCGCAGGGCCAGGCCTGGAATGGCCTGCCGGGCATTGAGCTGTGCTGGATCCATGGAGTTAGCAATCTGTTATAATTAGTGAGGTTTAGGTGGACCCTTGGACACTGTGGCAGCTGACCACGCCCATGGGGGGAAGTCCCGTGAGGGGCCACAGGTCAGGCTCAGCTCTGGACACACAAACACAGATATTTCTTTATTTAGACAGTTTGAGAAGCCACCAGAGGTGGCAGTAGTAAGTAGAAGATGTAGCCCGGCTGGGCTAGTATTCCCCAGGGCGCTGGAACAGCGGTTCCTCCGGTAGCAGTGCTGTAGTGGAAAGAACTGAGAAAATGAGTACAATAGAACATTCACAGAGTCCCAAGTATGGAGAAGCCCTGAGATAGGGAGAGCTGGCCCTCGAGGAGCGAGTACCAGATCCCTGGAAGCAGAGAGACTCGTTGGCAAAGTACTCACACAGCGGTTCCACGTAGGAGATGGCACCGGCGCTGGAACGGAGGCAGGCCCTCGATGGCGGCAGGTGGACGCCGCGGCAGCCAGGCGGCCGTGAAGAGCAGGAGGAGCCGCAAAAACGGAAAGGTAGGTGGAGTGAAGCCGTCGGGAAGTGACGGTCGCAACACTGTAAGACAAAACCGACCCGGATTTTCGTGTGGTATTGGCCCTTGATGCAACAAATCCTTCCTGAGTGGCAGTCTGAGAGGACTATCCACCAGTTGCCTCTGAAAATCAGTATCCCATGGCCTCCAGGGCCAATCCAGAGCTAGCAGAAGTATGGTTTTGGTCTGACTTGCAAACTTCCGAAAGATCCTACCTATCATTGGCCATGGCGAGAAGGCATATAAAATCTCGCTCCACGACCAGACCTAAACTAGAGCATCAATTCCCAGTGCTCTTTGATCCCTTCTGTGACTGTATAACTATGGTACTTTTGCATTGATGGAGCTTGCCATCAAATCCAGGTACGGATGAGTCACTATGAGTTGAAAGGCCTCGTGTGTCAACTCCCACTCTCCTGGGTCCAAGACCTGTCTGCTGAGGCCCATATATTGTCTTCCCAGCAATGTGGGAAGCAGATATGTCTTGAAGATGGGGTTCTGCCCACAACATGTTAGCTTCTGGTTCTGCCTTGATGATTGATGTAGGCCACTGTCGTGGCATTGTCCGACATTATCCTTATGGCTTGAGCTTCCAGCCGCTTGGTGAACCGCAAGCATGCCAGTCGGACTGCATGCATTTCCAACTGATTGATGGTCCACTGCCGCTCCTCAGCATTCCATTGACCATGAGTCACCAACCCTTGACCGTGAACCCCTCAACCCAGAAGGCTTGCATCTGTCATGAGAACTAACAGTCCAGTTTCTCCAAGGGAACTCCCTTTCTGAGATTTTCCACTTGTAACCACCACTGCAACTGAACACTCATCTCCAACGGCAAGTGGAGTCTCACTGTGTACTCCTGCATTTGTGGATTCCACCGGGATAGCAATGTGCAATGAAGGGGCAGCATGTGCGCCCTCACCCAGGGAACTACATCCAATGTGGCTGCCATCAATCCCAGGACCTGCGGGTAAGACCACATTATTTGGCAAATAGTCTATCTGAAGGCCTGAAATTGAGTAACTAACTTCTGAATGCGACTCTCCGGCAGAAACACTCTGACCTGCTATGTATTGAATTGCACACCGAGATACTCTAGCATCTGAGATGGCTACAAACTGCTCCTGGCCAAGTTCACCACCCAGCCTAGCTCCTGAAGCAAGGAGACCACCTTGCAAGATACCAAGCGACTTTATTCTGCACTTTTGGCCTGAATCAATCCGCCATCATTGGGGCCTTGTTTTGCGGCCTAATGCCACTCCTGTGCGAGCCTCTTTGCGGCGTGGATGCTGCCTTCGCTGTCCGAGGTCCTGCCCCTTCCTAGGTACCTCTTCTCTTTATTTAAAGGGCCTGCGCTGGGCAGGGCTCTGAGACTCCTCTTGATGACATTCCTAAGCAACTCTTTCCTCAGCCCTATAAAGAGAGCCTCCCTTCAGTCTCTCGTCGCCTTTGCAAGGAGTTGGTTAACTCCTGGAGTTCCCTTGGTTCCAGCTCTTCGTTCGAGGAGTCTTCTCTGCCTCACCTTGCTTCTTCAAGGCACTCCATTCTTCATGGGAATTCCCTTGTCTTCATCTCTGGTTCCTGATCCTTTGTCTTCACTTTGTTCCATGCCCTGGTCTCTCGTCGGATCCCGTGTCTTCGTTCGTCTCGTCTTCAAGATGTTCCTGTCTTCAGATGCTCCTCCCTCCGAATACGATGCTCCTGCTCTAGAGGTACCTGAGGATCCTTGCTCCTTGTCGCAGACATCCCAGATGCCCTTTTCTCCAGAGGTCCCCGTCGTCTAGTGGTTCCGATGTCCTGATGATTCAGTGTACCAGAAGTCCTTCATTGCTGTCCTGATCCTGATGTTTCCTTCGTCAGCTCTTCACCCAGCTTCCAGGTTCCTTTCGTCCCCTCTTCACCGTGCAGCGCAACTCTCCGATGGACCCTTGCTTTTAATGTTCCTGAATCCAAGCTCCGAGTCTAGTATCCTGTCCCCTGTCATCGGAGTCCTTGTCTGCTTCCGTCCATGCCTAGACTCTGCCAGAACCTGGTCCGCTTCAGCGTGGTCCACGAACAGCCATGGGCGGCTATGTAGGGCGCACTTCAGTGCAGGCCTCTCCTGAATCTTCATCATGTCCTGACTTCAACTTCCACTTCTTCGCCTGGAGTCTGCTTTGCATTCAACGTGGTCCGCGACCAGCTGTGGCGGCTGTGTAGGGCGCGCTGCGATGAAGCTCTCATCCAGTACTTTCGCCCAAGTCCTGAATCCTTGCCTGAAACCTTCATGTAACCTGAATCCTTGTCCGTGTCTTCTGAGTAACCAGAGTCTTCGTCTGAGTCCTTTAAGTAACCTGTATGCCTATCTGAGCATCCTGCATCTCCATCCTCATCTGAATATCCAGCATCCTTGTCCACATCTGAGCATCCTGTATCTCCATCCATGTTTGAGTATCCTGAACCTTCGTCCATGTCTGAATCCTTGCCCGAGTTCCAAGTTTCCTCATCTCGTCCCAGTCTCCAAGCTCCTTGTCTTGTTCCTGTTCCAGTACCATCATTTGTCGTCGACCTCTGTCCATCCCATCGCATCTGCCGTTCCCTAGCGGCAGGTTCGAAAGGGCTATTGAGTGGCCGGAGGGCTACCCCAGAGACCAGCATTGCATTGTTGGGTCTCTTCTGGTGCAATGGGTTCGGCAGGGGTCAGGCTCCCTGGTCTTCTGCCTGTCCGCCCATGCTTGAACATGTCTTGCCGCTGTGCTTCCCTGGAGTCCTCTGGGGTCGTGCCGTGGTCTAGGCACACTAAATCTCCTCGGAATCGGGATCGCTTCCCAGCGCTCCCCCAACACCCCCAGGGTGGGTCCACTCGCCCTTCCTCTCCTTCACATTACAGTAATTTTGAAATGCAAAAACAGGAAGGTATTTGCACATCTAAAGGCTTAAATATTAACATTTTCTAAACACAGGGACTTCAGCCACCATTTTTAGTTCCTACTTTTGCAGTATAAAATCTGCTTTCTCTGAAATGTGCTTCTCTTCCTTTTCTGAGAGAAAGTGAATATTTGAATCAGGTGGTGACTTACTGCAAACCTAATTTCAGGCTTTGTACGTTCTTTACCCATTATAAGGTATGTGCAGAGATTTCGAAATGAGAACCCCAAGTGTTCTTTACCTTCCCCGTTCCTTCAACTATGAATAAAATTGTGCACATTGTGCAACAGAGTGTGTACTTTTACCTTTCCTGTCCCTGTTCACTATGGATAAAAGTGTGCACATTGTGAGAGTGTGTACTTTACCTTCCCTGTTCCTTTCACTCAGGCCAATTTAATAAACTCCGTGGGCGAGGCGAGTGCCCGCTCTCTCGACGCGCACCCAGGCACCTCTCCTGGGCGCATGATTCTTTATTTAAATTAGGAACCGCGCTAATAAGGAGGCGCTAGGTCTGACAGCCGATGCTTAATTTTGCCGGCGTCGGTTGTCGAACCCACTGACAGCCACGGGTTCGGAAAACGGACGCTGGCAAAATTGAGTGTCTGTTTTCCAACCCGTGGGCAGATTTTTTTTTTTTTTTAAAGAAGTATTTTAATTTAAATTTTTGGGGCCTCCGACTTAATATCGCTATGATAGTAAGTCGGAGGGTGTACAGAAAAGCAGTTTTTTCTGCTTTTCTGTACACTTGCCCGGTGCCGGCCAAAATTAACTCCTGCCTTTGGCAGACGTTAATTTCTAAGAGTAAAATGTGTGGCTTGGCCGCACATTTTACTTTCTGTATTTCGGGTGACTAACTAATAGGTTCATCAACATGCATTTACATGTGATGAGCGCTATTAGTTTCGGGGGGGGGGGGGGGGGTTGGCCAGCGTGTTTTCCACATGCTATTTCCCCTTACAGTATTACGGGTAATAATAGCGCGTCAAAAACGTGCGGTCCAACAGGAGCTAAACGGTACGCTCAGCCGAGCACACCGTTCTGTATCGGGCTGACTGTGAATAAAAGTGTGAACATTGTGAAAAAGAGTGTACTTTACCTTTCCTGTCCCTGTTCACTATGGATAAAAGTGTGCACAGTGTGAAAAAGAGTGTGTACTTTACCTTCCCTGCCCATTTTCACTATGGATAAAAATGTGCTCTTCTATTGGTCAGAAGCTGTGGGAGGGAGCAGAGGCAGCTGAGAGAGCACTTCTGTCACACTACTTATTTTCAAAGTACACAGTGCTGTACAGATATGTATTTTTATTCATTTAAAACATTTCTATACCACCAGCCCACTCATTACAAAACATTCAAGGCAGTGTAACAAAGATTAAAATAATAACTGCTAGCAGTGTTGTACAATACACCTATAAGAGACAGCCCCTGCTCCATGGAGCTTACATTCTAGTCAAGACAAGCAGATATGAAAAACAAGAGTCTATGGGAAGTGGATTTATTGTAGAGAATTGCTTAGGATTTAAAAACAGCTTCTAACAGAGGAGTTTTTAGACTCCATTGAATATGAACAGAGAGGGAACTGAGGCAGCGACGTCAGGAAGTCTAGTCCAGATGTAGTGGGCAGCCAGATGGAGAGCATGGAGTCGGACGTTAGTGATGGAGGAGAAGGTGATAGATAAGAGCAGAGGCATACTAAGGCGGGGGGAGGGGGAAGAGGGGCAGTCCACCCCAGGTGGCAACAGGGCGAGGGGTGCCATTGCTGCCAGCAGGAAGGTCCTGCGGCAGCACAAAACAGTGACGTGGCGGGGGAAGACCCCCACCAGCAAAAGCAAGGACTTGCAGTGGCAGAGGCCAGCGGCGCTGCCAGCATTTCCTGGAGCTGGTGCGATGGCAAAGAACAGGTCCAGCATTGCCGCCAGCAGCTCCGGGAGCCAGCGGCAGAAGAAGGGAGAGCCTGGCCCTGTGAGAGTAAGTGCCAGTTTATAAGGGGGCGGGGGGTATGGGGCTGTGTGTGTATGAGGGTGTATGTGTATAAGGGTGTGTGATTGTGGTGTGAGTGTTTAAGGGTGTGTGTGTGTATAAGGGTGTGTGATTTTGGTGTGTGTGGGTATGAGGGTGTGAGGGTGTGGCGGTGGGCGGGTGGTGTATAAGGGTGTGTGTGTTTGTGCAAGAGAAGGTATGTGTGTGTATGAGAGGATGCCTGTGTATGACAGTGAGTATATAGAAGAGTGAATGTGTGTATGCCTGTGGGTGCATATGTGTGAGATGGTGCCTGTGTGCAGGGGTGGGGGTGAGAGAGAGAGGAAGCATGTGTGTGTGTGCATGGGTGAGACAGGAAGCGTGTATGTGAGAGAGAAATGGAAGAAACGTGTGTGTCTGTGTCTCTTTCACACACACACACACACTCAAGCTCCCTCTGTCTCTCACCAAGCATGTATGTGTGTGAGACAGAGGGAACATATTTTGTTTGTGTCTCTGTGTGTATGTGTGTTTCCCTGGTTCACACACACACACACACACACACACACATATAGGTTTGGAGAGTGGGAGATTTTAATTATTGGGTGTTATTTGATGTGTCTGATGTTTTGAAATATTTTATTGATGTTTAGGAAATTTTAAAATGATATATTAGGGGGATGCCAAAGAAGTATCCACCCAGGTGCCAAATACTCTAGGTACGCCTCTAGATAAGAACGACTTTTTCCAAGGAATGGAGTTCAGAAGGAAGAGTGGAGGGGGAGAGAAGAGAAGCTGGTTGTCAAGCTGGTGGCCACTGCAGTGCAAACACACTGGTATTGGTGTTTCAGTATAGGTTTATTACTAACAGGTCGATACAGTAAAGTGTGCTCCGTCGGAGCGCACTGTCAGCCTGCTCTGGACGCGTGTTTTCCCTTACCCCTTATTCAGTAAGGGGAGGAAAACACGCGGCCCACCCACGGCACCTAATAGCGCCCTCAACATGCAAATGCATGTTGATGGCTCTATTAGGTATGCGCGCGGGATCCAGTAAGTAAAATGTGCAGCCAAGCCGCACATTTTACTCTAAGAAATTAGCGCCGACCCAAAGGTCGGCGCTAATTTCTTCCGGCGCCAGGAAAGTGCACAGAAGAGCAGTAAAAACTGCTTTCCGACTTAATATCATGGCGATATTAAGTCGGAGGTCCCCAAAAGTAAAAAAAAGTAAAAAAAAAAAAAAAAAAAATTTGAATTCAGCCCGCGGCTGTCGGGCCGAAAACCGGACGCTCAATTTTGCAGGCGTCCGGTTTCCGAGCCCGTGGCTGTCAGCGGGCTCTAGAACCGACGCCGGCAAAATTGAGCGTCGGCTGTCAAACCCGCTGACAGCCGCCGCTCCAGGCCAAAAGGAGGCGCTAGGGATGCGCTAGTGTCCCTAGCGCCTCCTTTTCCTCGTTTGCACCGCGTCGCCTCATTTAAATACTGGATCGCTCGCACCGGCGAAGGGCCGGTGCGTGCGCCGGGAGAGCGGGCGTTCGTCCGCTCTCCCGCGGTTTTACAGTATCGATCCGTAACAAGGGTAATGACAGAACATCATTTCCTGTCTTATGCACTGCAGGTATCTCATCGTTTGGGGTAAAGCTTATATCTAGTACATGATTTCGGTCCCTTGTCATTTCACAGCAGTTTCTATTCATAGGCTGCACGGACACAGTTGAAGACAAGCCTTCTACTCGGAAACCTAACAGACATCACAGTATATACCACAAATGCGGAGTAAACACCACACACATACAGATAAATATCAAACCAAAGAAATGTGCGGCACATAAGTATCACCGTTCAATACATATATCTACAGCTTTATTAGTTTTTAGGCCAGCAGGAGAGATATTTGTTTTGCAATGTACACTTATTATTATAAAGAGCCCCTTCTTATAATAATAATAATAAAAATAATAATAATAATGCTGTAGATATATGTAGTGAACGGTCATACTTATGTGCCACACATTTCTTTGGTTTGATAGACAGCCCCGTATAACATTAATGCACATCAGGGGAAGAGCTCATGGATCTTTCTCTGGGATCCCAAGCCTTCTTTTTTGGCCTCCTAAATACTGGGAACCTCATCCCTTTTGAATCTCCCAAGGACCCTCAGGGGGTGGGCCTTTCTGTGCTTTGAGGCTAACTTTCTCTGAGCCAGTCCATGATTAACACCCTGGCCCTGGACCGTTCCAGGCCAGCCAAAACACTTTTTATCCTGACAGAAGAGTGAGTGCATTAATAGGCGAGAAGGAGAAAGCCTGAACTGTCCGCAGAATCCACCACATACCCGGGGCATCGCGGTCGGTCATTCTTAGGGAGGACTGCTTTGAAAGCCTGTCTGAGAGCTGCCTCCCTTCGCACAGATAAAAAAAATCATGGCCGGTTCCATCACTCACACACTTTTCTTACCCGGATTGTGAGGTGCTGTTGCCAGGAGTACATCTGTATCTGAAGAAGAAAAACACTACACATAGATTTGATTTTAGAAATGAGGCAGGTTGTTTTATCCCCATTTTACGGCCCTCAGAAGAAGCAGGCGCCAATGTACCCAAGCACCTTGTGGACAATTTCCAAAAGGGAAACCACATCTGGAGTTTCCCTTTATAAACTACCCATACAGCATGAGGGTTAAAAGTTCTCACGGACATCTACAGCGATGAGGCCTCCCCACAAATATTTAACCAGATCTGAAAAATCTCCTCCCAGGCTCTCCATGTAACAGCCCTGGACCCCCGTGCTCTCACTCCCAGCTTGGAACTGGGCGGATCCTCAGAGCCGCTTTAGGAAGATAAGGAGAGAAGAAAGGCCTCAGGATGTCGGCGAAGGCTTGGGTGAAGGTGTACAGGTGAGATTTATTATCTGCATTGTAAAATGAAACTTCTCCTGCCTCACAGTCCAGGAGAATCCCCACTGCCCGGGGGCTCTCGTTCAGGGGGAGCTCGGTCGGCGGGGAGGTGAGGGCCCAGTATCCACTTCCATACCACAGACACACTGCCCAGTATCCCTCCTCAGGGTGACAGTGAGATCCCCCCCTTCCTCCTCACAGAGTCTCTGCACACCCCCAACTCCCAAAAAAACCCATCCCCCACTTCCACCTCCACCTCCCAGTAATGTCTCCCCGAGATGAAGCCCTCACACCCCAGCACACAGTGGTAAGAATCAAATCTCCAGGGGCTGAAGGGCAGGAGCTGTGTTTTGTAGAAAGTGCCGAGCACCTCCGTGAAGGTGAGGGTGTCTTCCGGCCTGACACTTTTCCGATCCTCAGACAGGAGGAGCAGGGGATGAGCAGTTTCAGGATCCAGAGTCACGTCCACTGCAGGGAGGAGATACATTAATGAACATCAAATAGCGCCTCACCCACCCATTCCTAATCCTCATTGGCTGGTTCCTGAGTCACATACTTAAACGTATGAGAGGTGCGCTGTTATTGGCTGTCAGTCGCTGTAAAGGCTCAGCTATACCAGCGACCCTATTTGCCAGCTGGTCTTCAGTGCTTCCCATTGGACGATTCCATTCACACCATTACCGAATAAGCTATTGAAAGTTTCTAATTGGTTAATTCACTCCCAGGCTTCCCAAAACACACGACCCTATTGGCCCCGTGCCTTCACTAATATTCTGGTTTCAGCTTTGCAGGGACCATTTTCCATCCAGAGGGTGGAAGGACATGTTTGTATGAGGAGAATCTTTTAACATATTCAACTGTTCACATTTATATTTCCTTTCCACTGAAACCCCCAGCTACACAATACGAATAAAGAAAGTTCCATATTAATCAAATAATTCCCAGATGGACCTGAGTTTCATCCACAGCTCACAGCTACTGCATTTACTTACTGCATAGTGACCATAGAATAGAAAGCTCAGGATGTGTTCCTCGTTCTAGTACTTGTGTAATCACGCAATCAATAGCTATCATTAAACTTCAGTCTCTTGCTCTGAGACAGCTGCAATAGGAAGAACAAATCTTGCAATACGACACCAATAAAGGCAGGTCCAATAGTTACTGTAACAGGCCAGTTCTGTGTGTCAGGCATTACATGTGCCCCTGTGGCAGGAAGTGCAGAAACTGGGCTGGACAGCAGGATGGAGCAGTGCCGGTGCTAGGTGTCTGGGCTGAGAAGCTGCACCGGCCACGCAGGCGGGAAGGAGGTGCAGACAGTAGGAAGCAGTGGTGACAGTGAAAGAGCAAGTGACAGCGGAGCATTGAAGGCTATGGGGACAGCGGTTTCCTGGCTGGAAGGGAAAAAGATTGGGAATACCAGAGAGGGGAGGGGGCCTGGAATTGGGGAGGGGAAAGAGGAGGAGAGGGGTTTAGGGCAGTGATAGAAATGTAGGGAATGGCTAAAGGCTGTAGGGGAAGCAGATTCAAAACTGGAATGGGGAACGAGAGAGTGCTGGGGATGCAGAGGGGAAGCGGGGAGGAGAGGGTTTCAGATGGGAGAGGGCTGAGGATGCAGTGAAGTAGGGGAGGAGAGGGTTAACCTGGAAAGAGGGAATGGAACATCTCTTTATATTGGTGTAATATGCAGACCTCCATCACAGACAGAGGAGATGGAATAGATTTAATGGAGAATACTCACAAGATTGCTATGAAAGGGAAGGTGCTGCTGCTAGGAGATTTTAATCTTCTGATTGTTGATTGGGACACCCCAACTGCAGTATCTTCTAGAAACAGGGAGATCCTGGATCCTCTGCAAGGAAAACTGTTCTGAAAACTGGTAGGGGAACCCACACGGGAGAGGACGATACTGGACCTGATGCTTACCAACAGGGACAGTATCTCTGATGTTGTAGTGGATGATCACCTGGCAACCAGTGACCGCTGGATGGGGCGGTTCAATATTAGGATGCAAGAGATGAAGGTTCATTCACAGGCGAGGGTCCTAGACTTCAGGAAAACTAACTTTTTCAAAATGGGGGGGAGTACTTCGAGGAGTCGTTAGCTGGATGGGAAAATCTATGGGAAGTAGAAGGACAGTGGGCAAAACTAAAAGGAGACATAATAAGGGCGAAATAATCTTTTTGTGAGGAACGTAAATAAAGGGAAGAAGAAAAAGCATTATGGTTTTCTAAAGAATAGTTGAAAGGGTAATGGAAAAAAGGTTAGCATTCATAAACTGTAATAGATGGCAGAAGAAGACAGGCGACAATTTCTGGAAAAATTAAGAGAAGCTGGGAAAGCAGTCAGGAATGAGAAAATTCAAATAAAAGAAAAATTAGCAAATAACATAAAACGGGGGGGGGGGGGGGGGGGGACAAGACTTTTTTTTAGATATGTTAGTGATAGAAAGAAGTGCAAAAATGGCCTTGTGAGACTCAGAGGTGAAGTGGAGGAATATGTAGAGGCTGATGAGGAAAAAGCAAAATTGCTTAACAAATATTTCTGTTCAGTGTTCACTGTGGAAGGGCCTGGAGCAGGACCACATAAAACAAACACAAATTAGTTTGGAAGCGAGGTAACCCTCAATCGATTTTCAGAACAGTGTGTTCGTGAGGAGCTAACTAAACTTAAAGTAGATAAGGCAATGGGGCCAGATGGGGTACATCCGCGGATACTAGGGGACCTTAGAGATGTCCTGGCAGCTCCGCTGGCTGACCTTTTCAATGCTTCTTTAGAGTCTGGAGTAGCTCCGGTGGACTGGAAAAGGGCGGATGTTGTTCCTATTCATAAAAGGGGAAGGAGGAGGCTGGGAACTACAGGCCAGTTAGTCTGACCTCTGTGGTGAGTAAACTAAAGGAATCGCTGCTAAAACAGAGGATAGTGCAATTTTTGGAATCCAATGGATTGCAAGATGCAAGGAAGAATAGTTTTACCAGAGATAAATCTTGTCAGACGAGTCTGATCAATTTCTTTGATTGGGTGACCAGAGAGTTGGATCCAGGGAGAGTGCGAGACGTAGTGTACTTGGATTTCAGCAAGGCCTTTGGCACAGGGTTCCACACAGAAGTCTTATAAATAAATTGTGCTCCCTTGGTATGGATCCTAGAGTGACTGACTGGGTTAGAAACGGCTGAGTGGGAGGCAACAAAGGGTAGTAGTAAATGGAGTTTTCTCTGAGGAGGGGGGTGTTATTAGCAGTGTGCCTAAGGGATCAGTCCTTGGACTGGTTCTTTTCAACATGTTTGTGAGCTACATAAATAACAGAAAGGTTGTCTGGAAAGGTTTGATTTTTTTTGCCAATGATACCAAAATCCGTAACAGGCTGGACAGTCAGGAAGGAGTGGAAAACATAAGGAAGGATCTAGCAAAAGCTCGAGGACTGGTCTAAGGTCTTGCAGCTAAGCTTTAATGCTAAAAATGACAGAGTAATGCATTTAGGATACAAAATCCAAGGGAAAGGTACAGTATTGGAGATGAAATTCTTCTAAGCACAAAGGAAGAGTGGGATCTGGGGGTAATTGTATCTGTTGATCTTAAGGTGGCCAAACAGGTGGATAAAGCAAAGATTAAAGCCAGAAAAATGCTTGGTTGCATAGGGAGAGGATTAGTCAGCAGAAAAAGGGAGGTGATATTGCACCAATATCGGTCACAGGTGAGATCTCACTTGGAAAACTGTGTACACTTCTGGAGGCCTCACTATCAAAAGGATGTAAATAGGATGGAGTCAGTCCAGAGGGTGGCTACTAAAATGGTCAATGTTCTAAAGCTAAACATGAAAGATGAGATAGGAGAGATATGATAGAGACATTCAAATATGTCAAAGGTTCCCATGCACAGGAGGGGAGCCTTCTTCAATGGAAAGAAGGCTCTAGAATGAGAGGTCATCAGATGAGGGTGAAAGGGGGTAGATTCAGGAGTAATCTTAGGAAATATAGCTTTACAGACAGGGTGGTGGATGAGTGGCACAGCCTCCCAGTAGAAGTGGTGGATTCAAGAAAGCATGGGATAAATACAGGGAATCTCTAAGGAACTGATGAGAATTGTAATGCTAAATTAATTGGACAGATGGGCAGATTGGATGGGCCATGTGGTCTTTTTTTGCCATCATGTTTCCATGGGGAAGGGGTGAGGGAAAGGGAATGGAGGGGTGCTGACAGCAACAGCAATGGAGAAAGTGCCAGTGGCGTGCTGATGGTTGTAGAGTTAGCAGCTTCACAGCTGAGAAGAGAAAGGAAGATGGCTGGGGAAAGAGTAGAAAAGATACTGCTGAGATTGGGAGGGGAAGAGAAGGAGAAGGGTTAGGCCTGGGGGGGGAGTGGGAGAAAGAGGATAAGGATACTGCTGGCTTTTAAGGGAGGAAAATCCTGGGGTTACTTATGGCCAAAAGGGGCAGCTGCCCTGACCCTACATAGCAGGGGACTCATTGCATGGGCACATGCAGGACTCTGCTCCGTGACTCTATTGGCCAGTGCCCTGAATCTCAGGAAAAGAGAACAGCCCCCTGCTTCCTCTTCCAGCCCCTATACTCCCAGGAAGCTTGCAGGGAACAGGAAGAGAAGAGTGAGACTGGAGGAGACACTGCAGAGAAAAGAAGAGCCACTCTGCTCCCTAATCCAGCACATCCCTTCATTTAGGGACAGGAAAGCAAAGTGATCCTGGAGCAGACAATGCAAAGCAATGAAGGTGGCCAACATTTCCATGCACTATAACTGGACACCTTACTAAACTTGGGACTTTAGGACCGGTGGGGGGTGGAGTGGGGACAGACTACTGTCAGTTGTCTATCCACTCATCACTTGCTTTCAAGCACTCTCTCTATATATACTTTGTTTTATAAAATATTATTATTTCAACAATCATCATAAACACATCAAACACAGCCTCGCTCATGTAGTTTTGCTCTCCATCACAACTAAAGCCTCTCTAATGCATTTACACATCCAGCTCCATACTCCCCAATAAAAACACAACCTCCTCTTTCATACAGGTTGACACACTCCCAAAGGCACAACCTCTTCTCATTCACCCACACACTCCCAAACACACAGCTTCTTCTCTCAGACACATGCACGCTCCCAACACACAGCCATCTCTCTCAGACAGATACACCCACACTCTCAAATACACAGCTTCCTCTTTCATACACACTCCCAATCACACAGCCATTTCTCTCAGACAGATACACCCACACTTTCAAATACTCAGTCTCCTCTCTCATACACACATACACACTCCCAAACACACAGCCTCCTCTCTCAGACAGACACATGCACTCTCCCAAACACACAGCCATCTTTTTCAGTCATACATGCACTCCTAAACACTGTAGGCCCAATATTCAAAGCTGGCCGTGTAAGTAACTTAACTGGTTAGAACTTATCCGGCAAAGTTACGATGTATATTCAGCAGCAAGGCGAAGCCGCTGAATATACGCATATATGTGCGCACTTCGCGAGATGTCTTCTCAGCTAAGTTTAGACTTGCTCTTTGGGAGCATCTAAATTATGACATACACATATATATACAACTCTGAATATCAGTAGTTAGGCGTATAAATTGTACATCTAACTCGCTCTGTCCCCAATCCGCCAATACATGCCCACTTTTTTTGTGCATATATTTTAGGCATATAAAGGACTTGTATGGCTAAGTGGCGGCCGCTGAACATGGGCGTATATTAAGTGGCTGTTACCCGCATAAGGTCCACTTATTCGGCTAAATAGTGTTAAATGCACTTTGAATAGTGGACCCAGTGTCTCCTCTCTCAGACACACACTCATCCCTTATAAACATAGGGGCGGATTTTAAAAGCCCTGCTCGCGTAAATCCGCCTGGATTTATGCGAGCAGGGCCTTGCGCGCCGGCGCGCCTATTTTCCATAGGCCTGCCGGCGCGCGCAGTTCCTGGTGTCTGCTTCCATCCATGCCTAAGACTTTACCGGAGTTCGCTTCACCATCAGCGTGGTCTGCGACCAGCCACAAGTGGCTGTGTAGGGCACGCGGCGATGCAGCACTCACTCAGTACTTTCTCCATAATCCTGAACCTTGCCTGAAACCTCCAAGCAACCGAATTCTTGTCTGAGTTCCAAGCATCCTTGTCTCGTCTGAAGTTGCAAGTTCCAGTACCATCGCCTGTCCATCCTGTCGCATCTGCCATTCCCAAGCGGCAGTTCCGAAAGGACTATCGAGTGGCCGGAGAGCTACCCCAGAGACCAACATTGCGTTGTTGGGTCTCTTTGATGCATTCAGGTTCGGCAGAGGTCAGGGCTCCTGGTGTTCAGCCTGTCCGCCCGTGCTTCTACACTTCTCGCCTGCCTCGGCGCTTCCTGGAGCCCCTCTGTGGTCGCGCTGTGGTCCAAGGGCACACTAAGCTCCCCGGAATTGGGACCGCTCCCCAGCGCTCCAGTAACAAAGAGGAAGCATCCTTGTTCTTCCCAGCCAGGCAGTTCAGAGATTACATTCAACTAGTGCAGTATGGATTTCTTTTAATTTATATATTTAGGAATTTCTCAATTCTTTTGGTGCCATTTGCCCTGGAAAATCAGAGGTGACACATTCATCAGATATGATTTCTGAAACGTGTGTGTGTGTGTGTGTATATGTTTGTGTATACTGAAGCACACACATATATGTGATGGAGCAAAGGTAGGAACTCAGTGCTGGGCCCAGAGCCATATGGGGCACTGCTGACCCCTCCTGGACCTTCTAAGATGTTTTGGTAAAGACCAGCAGGGGTTGAAGAGGTTGTGCAGGATGGGGCAAGCTTTGGTGAAGGCAGGACCAGTGGAAGCAGTAGGTGGACTTGTGTTGTGGCCTAGAGTGCCTCGGGCATGGGGGCGGCAGCAGCATGGCCTCTCCTTTTTCCTGCTTCCGCTGCCTGGATGAAGGCGAGGTTATGCTGCTGCTGTCATAATCAGGAGGGGAAAACAGCATGGGCCAGATGCTGGCAGAAGCAGAAGCAGCAGTGGCCCTGGGCCCGCATGGCACTCAGGAGCAAGAAGAGGAGCAGCGAGGTCGTGTGGAGGGAAGAAACGGGAGAAGCAGTAGTGGCCCCCCAGACCCTGGAAGAAACAGGAGAAGCAGAGGTACTGGCCTCTGATCCGCTCACGCACAGGAACAACAAGAGGAGCAGTGGGGCAATGTGGATGACAGGAAGAGAAGTAATGTCAGCCATGGGCTTCAGGAGCAGGAGGCAGAGCAGCATCAGCTCCTGTGGCCCAAAGGATGAGGAAGAGCAGCAGAGGACTGAAGGAAGAGGCTGCTGCCTCCACTTGTGCTTTGACGGGGAGAGGTACAACTGACCGAGAGTGTGTGTGTGTGTGTGTGTGAGAGAGAGAGAGAGCGAGAATGCCAGCCTGTATGTGCATGTGCGGGAGCTACATGTCTAAGAGCCTCCCTCCTCTCCCCCAGTGAATCCATGACAATCTCAGGGCATCTGGAAATCAAACGTTCCCAGGTATGGAGAACAGGGGATTTTTAAATCCTTTTTAGTTTTAATTATTGGAGGGTATTTGATATGTCTGCTGTTTTGAAATGTTTTTTTTAATTATTTGGATGTTAAACTATTCATCAGCTGCTTTTGAAATACTTATTCCTTTTATGAATATGGTTTTACTACTATTGATTTACATTTCTCGATTTTATTGTTTGTTATTTTATGAGGAATGGTAATGTTTTTTCCATTGTCGCACTGCATACAGAGTCTGGCCTGTTACCGTTACCAGCGCCTTACAGTTTGAGCATCTCTCTTCTAAGCTACAGTCTTTGCATTGGTTGCCAATCAATTGATAGTTCCAATTTAATATTGTCAGTTTAGTCTTCAAGATCTAACCTGGTGAAGGCCCAAATCATTTACATTCTACCCTCAGCATTCTACCCTTGGAAAGTCTTTGCTTAGTGTATCCTCCATCAAGATGTTCCACCTGGCTGAGACACGGGCAAGAGCCTTTGCTGTTTTGTGACTGTGTAGTAATAACCTAGTACAAGTTTTTGGATCAGCGGACTATAAATTCTTGTTAAATAAATATGTAAATAATTAAATGGCTGATCAGCAAGTCTCATTAATAGACTGGATTATTTTGTATAATTAGTTATATTAGAGTCAGTTACCTGCATATCTACCACGATCCATCCACCAAGCTGTATTAATACAAAGACAAATATTGATCATATGTCAAAGAAAAGAAATAAATACAGTACTATGAAGAAATATGTTTATCAAATTGTGAATAAAACTTACCAAATCCTGCAGGAAGGGATTTTTTTTTATAGAGAAGAAAACGTAACAAATATAAAAATGTTAGAGATTCCAGTTTATAAAATGTTCATTGGAGAACTCAAGACATTTCCTGTATTATAAAGTAAGAACTTGGTATTTTTAATTAGCTAGAACAGAATCATAAATAGATATTTACAAATATTATAATTCTCTGTTTTTATGTTCAAAAGAAAATATGCAAGCTGTACCTCAATGTATATCACAAGCAATAATACCACAGGTGCAAAAGATAGGACTATGTAACATCAAACTAAATTATGTCATTAAATTATTGTGATGCTCTTATTTGGTCAGCTAAGAGTAATGGTATCAAAACAATACAGGTGGCAATAATTTTAATCTACAATCTCTTGTCTGCAATGGGCTCCAGAAAGTATTATACAGGAGCACCCCAAATTTTTAACATTTACCACTTCTCCATGTTGCTTTTTCCAAAACATTTTGTATGTAAATCATAATGTAAACCACACAGTGCTTCATGAAAAAATAAATGAGTACTTAGCACCATCATTCAACATTAAAAAAATATATATATCATTGTTTTCATCTCTAAAAAGATGAAAAGATGCTCTGCTGAACTATCCCAACATAGGCCGGTGTTTTGGCATGTACTGCCTTCACCAGGGGAAACATTTGCATAATAATTCTGTTGCCTGGACCCTCCTTCTCAAAAAATGGCAGAGCACCTGTGGCCTTGCTGTTTTTATGTTCATCAGGCATATTAAAAAAAAACCCAAAAAAAACCCAAACAGACAAATTCAGGTTGTCTTCTTATCATTATTTGTCAGATAATTCAGACTTGTCAGTGATCCTTCTTTGGGTTTTTACTATTTCCTGTAACCTGAGGTTATATTTTGTTGCCTTTTCTAAGGCTGATGCTGATGATGCAATCAGGATAAAATTGGTGGGATCTTGGAGGACAATTATGAAAATGATTTCCAAGGGTAAAAAGCATTAATTGTGCCCCATCAATGAGGCTGAAGGTGCAAGTGCTGAGTGGAGAGGTTGCCAGAGGATGTTACAGGTGCAGCAAGTGGAAGTAACTCCTAAGGGCAGGGTGGGGAGAGTTAAAGATTGAATGGAGGTAGGCCTGGGGGGAGGTGTTACAGGTGCACACAGCAAGTGGAGGCATTCCCGGGAGAGGTTAAAGGTGCACACGGTGAATGGAGCATTCCTGGGGCAGGGGAGGAAAAGTACACAGGTAGAAGTATTTCCAAATATTCACACACATTTTTCCAGCACAATCTCCCCACATTTGAAGCAGGTGTTAGTGACCATGCAATCTTTCACTTTCAGTACTGGTGCAAAGCTGGTAGGTAAAAAGTGCATGTGGGCATTAGATCAATGTGGGCAGTTTCATTATTGCCCCTTAAGTGTAAGAATCGCTCCCGCAGCTCCCTTGGGATATTTTCTACAACTCTCTACATTTCTATATTTTCTTTGTTTATTTATAATTAAAAGCAAATCCCTTCATTTTATATATTACAAAGAGTGGAACACTTTACATGACATTTATTATTTCCATAAGAATATAAGAAGTGCCCTACTGGATCAGACCAAAGTCCTTCGAACCCAGCATCCTGTCTCCGACAGTGGTCAGTCCAGGTCACAAGTACTTGTCAGATCCCCAATAGTTGCTCCATTTCTTGTATCTCAGTCCCAGGGATAAGTGCTGGCTTTCCCAAGTCTACCTGGCTAATAACTGTTTATGGACTTTTCCTTCAGGAACTCATCCAATCCTCTTTTGAACCCCACTGTGTTAGTAGTGTCATGGAGGGTCCCTTGATCCTAGTGTTTCTTGAAAAAGTAAATAACCATTCTCTGTCTGCCCACTGCAGCCCCCCCTGATTTTATAAATCTCAATCATATCCCCTGCAGTCGTTTTGTTCTGCCAGAAGTTTGTCTATAGAATATACTGAGAAAACTCAGAGATTTAGGATTTGAATGTTTTGCATGGCAAGTTTTGCAATTTGAAATTTAGGAAAATGTAAGAAAAAGTGACAGATTAACAAATAAGAGACCAGGGAAGAAGGGAGAGTAGGAAGTCATGAGCACAAATAGAAGAAGAGAGGAGAAATCTCTCATCTATGCATGGAGACTGTAGATTTGTATCTGATAAGCTTCATATTCTGACTGCTTAAGATTTACTACAAACAGATAAACCGAAAGTAAAAGAGAAAGATTCTTCTTTACCTCCAAAGCTTGTGATCAGTTTCTTCAATTGCTGAGGGTATCTCAGTGGGAAACCCATTTTCAGGTCAGTAGAAACAGCCTCTGGTTCTGGAAACTTCAATTTCTGACACCTACAGGTAAGAGAGTCACTGGGATATTCTGGGACGTGTTAAACCCCATGAGGACAGAGATCAGACAGGTGGAGGGAATGAGATATACCAAAGGCTTTGGTTTCTCTTCATTATGCAACTGCAGCAAGGCCTGTAAATTCTGGTCATTATCACCGAATTTGCCAGTCCCTGCAGAATCACTGGAAACCAGTTGTGCATTCTGACCCTCCTCAGATCTCGTGCTCTTTACATCTGGTATCCCCATCATCATCGCCCCTCCTCTCCCCCGCCCCGTGTAGGGAGGTGCCAGGGCCTGTCTTGGTCCAGCAGTGGCTGCTGTGGAAGGATGCACTAATTGCAGGCACTGAGCCGGCCGACCTGCATTCCTGCGAAGTCTCCGGCTTTGACCCAGGGCCCCCACGGGATTCTAAATGAATTGCTGGGCCTCTGGACAAACAGCGGAAACCTCCAGGTCTTGCAGCTGGAGTGGCCCGTGCACCCCAGAAAAGAAGGTTCCGTAGCATGGAAGAATGGGACTGAGTCGTTGCCCCCCCCTGGCACTTCCAGCGAGACCCGAGAAGGAGCAGTAGGCGCGCTGGCATGCAAATCAGGAAGAAAGAGGGTGGAGTCCCATCTGCTACATGGGACTGGAGGAGGAGGAGGCAGCTGCTGCTGCTGGTGGAGTCAGGCCTGGTGGGGAGAGCATGAGTGAGTGTGTTAGAGAGAGAGAGAATCAGGTTGTGAGAGAATGAGGAGAGTGAGGATGAATGTGTGTGAGAGAATGTGCACGAGTGAGCACGGGAGCGTCTGTATATCCACAGCTATCTCTAAAGTGATCAGAGGACCTGCCTGCGTGGAGGCCAGGGGAGGGAGTGGGGTGCGCGAGCGCACATCAGCCAGCAACGCCCCCACAATTACCGCAGGCTGCTAGTGCCAGACCAGAGAGCAGCCCCCACACCTCTCCCTGAACTGGGCTAGGGAAGGGTGGAAAGGGATCCATAGGGTGGAGATTGGTGGGGGTGCAGGGGGGGGGGATGATTTACAGAGGAGCAGAGAGGAAGCTGGGGGGGGGGTGGAGAGATGAAGTCTGGTGGGGGAGAGGGGTTTGTGCTGGTGGGAGAGAAGTTCTGCCATGGCAGACAGTAAAAAAAGAGAGGGCCAAGACGGGGAAGGAAGAAAAGGGGTTGTGGTTCTCTTTCCCTCCCCTTCCTCTACTCCCCTCCATTTGTCAGTGCTTCTTCCCATTCTTAATCCCACTCTTCTCAATCATTCCCCACCTCCCTCTCCCCACAATTCCCCAATTCCTCCCTTTCACCAATCAATAAGATCCTTTCTTCCCCGTTCCCTACCACCACCACCACCACCATCGCCAAAAATAAATATCCAGCCTCAAAGAAATTATGAGGAAACTAACGTTTACCTTCTCGGGGCGTCCTTGTCATCCTAGAGGAGAAAAGAGACAGAGATTATTTCTAGTTCCATCCTACAGATTACGAGCAGCTGTTGTACACTTTAGGATATTCCACTCACAGCTCTGCACAATCACACAATAGCCTGCTAAGTAGCGCCGTCAGCACTTAAAAATAGATGAAGTAAGAGGGCCAGTGGCCCGATCCCTTTCCTCCTCCCTCCCCCCTCCCCCAAAAAAAACGTCTCAATTGACCCTGTCGGGCCGTGATTCCCGCACCACCCCAAACCTCTCACACTAGTAGAAGACCCCCCCCCTGGTTTGTAGGTGGGTTCCCCTATATTGCCAAGTATTAACATTGGGTGCCCCACGTCCTCCCACCCACCCGCAGTACTGAAATGTTGCACTGGCACACCCCCTCCCCATTCCCCACCCCACCCCACCCCAAATACCTGCAATTTCTCTGCAGGGAGCGAGGGACCCACTCCCCTGCTCCTGGCACCTCCAGCGCTGCTCTGACAGAAGCAGCACCGGAAACGTCCACACTTACGCTGCCAGCGCTGCCTCTGCCAGAGCATCGCCGTGATGACACCACGTAGAAGGAACCACAGAAAGGCAGCGTTTTGTTTTCAAACACAGCTTCTGAAGCGCAGCAAGACTTTATGCCCGCTCTGGGGCGTGCGTAAAATTTGAAGGTTAAAATGAGATTTTTTTTTTTTTTCGCATCTTAGGGTAATAGCTAATAGCCTCACCTGCATGTTTTGCTGATGTTTAATGCAGTCGCCCACTGTACTGTTTGTTCAAGGTGGGGAAAACTACAAGTCTCAGAGGGAAATGGGATAACTCGGGAAGTGTGCCAATATAGCTTTCAATTATTTACTAAGCACAGTAAATTATGGCTATGCAGTGGGAGCTGACATGTTTGGAGTTGAGGTTATGTGTAGCTCCTTTGCCTGTACATTGTACTATTGTGCTAAGCTCAGGGCCACCCAAGCTGCTTTTCTTCCTTAATCCTGGTGACTGATGGCAGCCCTGTTGTAAGGTGAACTTCTTCATTTACAGCTGAAACAGGGGATGGGGCTGGTGGGGGGGAGGGGGGTTGAAAGCAGAGTGATAATCACCGATCTGAGACCCCAGGAACGGATGGGGATTGGGATAGGAGAAAAATTGGCAGGGGGGGAGGGAGAATGTGGGGGGGTGGGAGGGAGAGGGGAGGAGGGTGCAAGTACCATATTTGGATATTCGAGATTTCATCGATGGGAGTAGCAGACGCATGGGCCCCAATACTCCATGGCGGCCTCTGCTGGGAGGGTCTCTACCTGGATCTTTGTGTATTTTCTGCAGGTACAGTCTCTGAATTTTTGGGACCTCTAGTATGGAGACTCGTATAATATCCTGGAACATGTGAAGGATTCATTCTCCGATAAAGCGTTCTAAGATACTGAGCATATTAAAGCGGAAGTCTGCTGATATTGCTTTGCAGGAAACTCACCTATCTGATCCAGAGCATGTCAAACTGTGTAAAACTTGGGTGGGAAGTATACATTATGCATCTGCCACCACTCAGTCGGCTAGGGTGGCTATTCTGCTCAATAAACATCTACCCATCAGAGTCCAGAAGAGATCAAAGACCCAGAGGGCCGCTTTATTATTTTGATGGCAGAGCTGTATAACAAAAGTGTGGTTCTATGTAATCTCTATACCCCTAATCTCTATCACTCCGGGTTTTTCCAGGTCTTCTATCAACATTTGCTCCCATACATGGCCGAGACAATCATAGTGGGGGGAGACTTTAATACTATCCGGGATCCTCAGCTAGATGCTTCCCAACACCGTCGTAACGAGGTCGGGATGGGTAGAGGTCCAACTTTCCTAGAAAGCACTCTCCATCTGGTGGATGCGTGGTGCACACTATGCCCCGGGGAGAGGGAATTCACTCATCTCTCCCAGGCCCATGGTACTTACTCCCACCTAGACTATGTTCTCACTAGCAGTCATGCATTCTCAAGTGTGCTCGCGGCTAGTATTGACGACATTATTGTCTCTGATCATGCACCGGTCTGGATAGACCTGCAATTAGTGCAATCTCCTAGTTCAGTCAGGATTTGGAAGTTCCCCTTCTAGCTGAGGACAAGCAATTTCAGCAATATCTAGAGGAGAGGTGGTCTGACTTTGCTACCCTAAACCAAGAGTATCGGGAACAACCTACTTTGTTTTGGTATACCGCCAAGGTGGTCCTTCGCAGGGATATAATCGTGTAAACAGCTCATCAGTGGAAGATTTTGAATCAGTGTATCTTACAGCTGAGCACTCAACTGCGCAAAGCTAAGATCCAACTGATTCAGTCTAACATGAAGAGCGCACAAGAAAATTACCTTTCCATACAATGTACATTGAATACCCTACTCCATCAGTGGGCTAAGAAAAGCCTGTTATATTATCAATTTAAATTATATCAATATAGTAACAAGGCTGGCAAGCTGATGTCCCACATGATTAAATCCTCCCGTGCTCCTCATTATATTTCAGGGTTACGGAATCAGACTGGTCAGATGGAGACTAACACTCAGTTCATATTACTCCTTTTCAGGGAATACTACGCTAAGCTTTATATGACGGAGGGGTGGACGGAGGAGGCGTGTGCCCAATTTTGCACCCCCTTAAATATTCCTCGCCTCACAGATGCTCAAAAGGAGGCTCTCAACTCTCCCTTCTCGGCCGAGGAAATCAAACTAGCTATTTATTACTCTAAACAACTTAAAGCCCCCAGACCGGATGGGTTCTCTGTCGAATTCTATAAATGTCTTATGGACAAAGTGGCCACCCCATTGTCTGTTATTCTCGGAACTCACTGTCACCAGAAGTTACCCTCCAGATATGAATCTGGCCCACATATACCTTATTCCTAAAGCGGGTAAAGATCATTCATTACCTGAATCATATCGCCCGATTTCACTGCTCAACTTTGACCAAAAACTGTTAGCAAAGATTATGGCCGATCGCTTGGCAAAATTTCTTCCATCCTTGATAGGTAGTAATCAAGTTGGTTTTGTGCAGCAGCGCTACACCCTCTCTTATATTAGATGAGTACTAGTGGCCATGGAAATGTGCCAACACATGAAGACCCCTTATCTGGCTATCAGCTTTGATGCTGAAAAAGCCTTTGATCAAGTAGAATGGAACTACTTGTTTTACATCCTGCAGCAGATGGGCTTTGATGGTTTTTTTTATCAAGCGATACAGTTGATGTATCATGACCCCCAGGCAATTATTATTGCAAATTGGGAGCAGTCTAAATCTTTCAACATTAAAAGGGGACCGTGGCAGGGATGCCCATTATCCCCCTTACTTTTCATATTACAGATGGAACCCTTGCTATTAGCCATACAGGCGAATCGGGCAATTAGGGGCATACGCTTCCAATCTGAGGTCTTTAAGTGTGCTGCATTTATGTACGACCTCCTAGTATTTCTCACAGACCCCTACACCTCTCTCTCTCCCCTTTTGCATTTATTTTGGACTTTTGGAGGTTTATTTATTTTTTTATTTATTTAAAACTTTTATATACCGACATTCGATCGAGATATCACATCGGTTTACATGAAACAAGAAACCAATAAGGCAGGGACTGCTTTAAGGCAGGGACTGCTTATTTTACATTGTAACAAGATAACTTACATAGTAACATAGTAACTTACATAATGGTTAAAGCGGAGAATATGTTAACTGATTAATATTGAAAAAAGCATAACATTTAAAACTTGAAAGGATACGGGGGCTATAGAGAATAATGTTTAGAAAGGAGATTGGGAGGAAGCGTTGTAGTTAGTAACCTGTTAGGGATCCCTGAATAGGGATGTGGGGGAGGGAGGGTGGTGGGGAGAGGGGAGGTAGATATATAAATAATTAGGGGGATGGTTAGATCAGGGGGGAGCAGTGGAGGGGGGGTCTATTTGGAGGCAGGTTGGATCCCAGTGCAGGAGGTTGGATCCCATTGCAGGGGTTATGTATCAGGGGGGAAGGTTTTTCTGAAGAGCCAAGTTTTGAGTTGTTTTTTGAATACTTGAGTGGAGGGTTCGTTCCTAAGAAGGGGTGGGAGGGAATTCCAGAGGGTGGGGCCGGCCACTGACAAGGCTCGTCTTCTGGTGGAGGAGAGGTGCGCAGGATTTCAGTTGAACTAAGGTAAATCCTCAGCGCTGGCCTTTCCCGATGCTTTTAGAGAACAATGGTCAGACCCCTTTCCACTGCAATGGGAGGATGATTCTTTTTGTTATCTGGGGGTCCACATACCTAAAGATCCCAGTTTGATACATCAATTCAACATCCCACACTTGCTAAAGTATACGTGGATACTCTTACTACTTGGAAAAATCTGCCCTTGTCATTTTGTGGTTGAGTGAATTTAAACAAAATGATTATCCTCCTCAAATGGCTGCACTTTCTCCAAAACTTATCTCTCCAGCTTAAGGTGAAAGACTTGTCCTCAGTATATTGTTACCTGCGGACATTTTTATGGAGAGGTGGAAAGGCTCGCCTACCTCTCTCTTGGCTGCAGGAAAGGTGGGGAACTGGAGGATTGGGAGTTCCGGATTTAGCGGTGTATAATTTGGCCAGTAATTTGCAAATAGCTAGAGATTGGTTATTGGGCAAATCCCTCTATACTAATTTAACGACTGACAGCGCCTTGACTGCTCCGATAGACGTTAAGTATATCCTCCAGGTGGAGGTGACTAAGCTCCCGTCCTTTTTAATTCACTCTATAGTTACACAGCCGATCAGACAAGCATGGGTCAAGCTCACTAAACACCTGCAATTACCCAGGGTATACGCTTATCTATTGCCTATTGCTGGTAATGTGGACTTTTCTCGGGGCTCACAGTCTTCTGCCTTTAAGGTATGGGCGGATAAGGGGATTACCCAATTGGGGCAATTAATCACTATGGAGGGGAAACTGTTATCATTCTCGGAACTCCGAGAATATTATGGCCTGGGGCTGTCGTATGCCTTTTCATATCTACAGATCACTCACTACCTCCATGTCCGAGGCGTTCTTACAACAATTCACCTTTCAGAAGCTGGACAAGATACTGGAATTAACCAGAGAAAAGACTCCCTCACTATCTACCTATTATAAAGGCCTGAAGGTGGTTGGGCGGGTGGAAGTATACTCTATATTAGCCGATCGTTGGACTAGCGAAGGGGATTTTGTTGTCACTCCCTCGGTTCTTCGTGCTTGTTATAGTAGAGTGGCCAGGATCTCGTCTAACATGTATTACCGTGAATTACAATTCAAGTTTTTGGGGAGGGCATATGTTTCGTCACAGATAGCACATCTCCCACTGCATCGTGTGGGAGATGTAAGATGCGTTGGTCACATTGGCGCATGCCTTTTAGTCCTGTCCTGCTGTAAAACATTTTTGGAACCGTGTGGCTGGATATCTGGCGACCATTTTGCATGCCTCCATTCCAGTAGCCCCACTGTGGCTCCTGTTTGGTTGTATCCCCCCCCCCCCCCTGCGAATTCGAGATCCTGGTACACATTTATTGATCCAGAAAGCCTGTCTTTCAGGGAAGCGGGTAATACTATTAGGTTGGCGAAGTGAAGACCCACCGTCTTTCTGGACTTGGCGGAACTATTTTCATTCAATGATGAACATGGATCATTTACTTTCGAATAGCTCACCTCTGCATCGGAGATGATTCTTATCAACATGGGACTTGTACATACAGGCTCTTCCACACCCTGCCAGAAGTCGCATTCTCAATGGTTAAAGTTCATATGACTGTATCATACCATGGGGTTCAAACTGTTATGATTGATGCTATGACTTGTTGATTCTTCGAAATAAAAGAATGGTACTTGCAGGGGGGGAGGTGGGAGATAAGCAGGGGAAGGGGAGTGGAGTGTTGGGAGATAAAGCTTACAGGGGATCGCTTCACCCCCCTCCCCCCCCAGCCTAATCCACACTCCACTCAGCCACCAAAGAGCGAGCCTTCTCGACAGCGGCACCTACCATTTGGAATGCTATGCCCCCTGACCTCAGACAAGAATCCTGTCAATTGACATTCAGAAAAAAACTGAAAACTTGGCTATTTCAACAAGCCTTCCCTTAATCTGGGACCTCCACAGCTACAGGCACACTCCAAGGCCCTCTAATCATCGCACCCCCTTTACCGCTATTGTAAATAATGTTAATATGGTTAATGAAAATACAGTATTGATATTGTTTAGTTCCGAGTTTCCTCTGCCACTGGCTCCTCTTTTTCCCAGTTTAACTACCCCTGTTTTATTGTAATTTTCGCTATCTTCTTGGTTATGTTAACATTATTTCCCCTTGTTCCATGTAAACCGATATGATCTGATCTGTATCATGAATGTCGGTATAGAAAAGCACTAAATAAATAAATAAAATAAATAAATAAATAATCCTGTAGTTTTGTGGGGGAGTGTATCAGACTACAGCACTCCCTCGTTGTTATGTACTTTGTTTGGACAAATGCAATAAAAACGTTTATACATAACTCCCGATGCATTAGCAGAACATTAGCTTACTGCATCGGGAATTTAAAAAATAAAGGAGCTTGTGCATTTGGAAACTGTGTGCTGAATTTCAACTGAATTTCAATGCTCCACTTTCTGCATCGGCCTTAGAGAAAGGGGCTAGCAGTTGCAGGTCCGTGTGATAAACTATTCCAGACTCAGTTTTCACGATGAGAGTTTTTCCTTTGAAAACTGATGTAAAGTCTGTTGGTAAAAAGTCCTGGCAGAGTTCACACTTGGAACATTTCCCTGGATAGGACTAAATCCACAAGTGGAACTTACTGCAGGGTAAAATGGAACATAAGTGATAGGGGAAGTTTCAGACTGACGCGCACCCTGCACGCTCATATTCACAGGGAAAGCCCCCCGAGGAGTTTCTCTTTGGGAATTTGGTCGGGCAGGGGAAAGCGGGAGCCTTGTACCCGTGCAGCCTGCAGCTGTTGTGAAGCAAAGTCCCCACCAGAAAGTCTGCAGAGGGATTTCCCTTCCCTGATCTAACCCCCACCCTTTGCTTACCACCAGTAAAACTACCCGAACTGTGACCAGTGTGTGTGTGTGGGGGGGGGGGGGGGATGACTTTTAAATTCACGGGGTGAGGGGGGGAAATTCCCAGCGGCTCTCTAAAAGTTTTGAATGTTACCATAGGTACCAGCTCTGTGGATACAATGGGTGCTTCAGCGTCTCCAGTACTGAGTAAAATCCTTTACTGTGTCCAGGGAGGGGTAATTTGTGCTGTGTTTTGCACCTTCAATCATTTTGAAAAGTTGGCTCCTATGAAAGTGACCCTTCCCATGACTAAATGCCACTTCATTTATCTGCACAACTTCTGAAGCTTCAAGTTACGAACATAAATCCAAAACCTGCCCCTGCAAAGACACCCCCCCCCCCCCCCCCGAGCATCGTTTTTATGCAGGTTAGGAATATCGCTGTGTATTTTTAACAGGTTGAAATTCCTCTTAAGTGAATTCAGCCAGGTTTTACATCTAATTCATGATTTTATGCAATTTCAAGTTCAAGCAAGCCTGAAAATATTCGTGTGCACATCTATGTATATAATTTTTCCTATTACAGAATTCCACTTTTTTCTTATATGTTTTAGCATGCCTTATGTATCACTAAAGCTGAAATTCAAAATTTAAATTATTATTTTAAGTGAATTCTCTCTGCCCTCATGACAGATCTGTAACTTCCTTATAAATATTTCTGTAGCTGTCACCTTCAGTAACTCAGTGGCTGGCTGCTGACTCTTCTCCTCTATCTCTGAGATCAGTTGCTTGATGGAGGCACTTTGCTCTTCCAGCCAGATCACATTTTCCCCAATTCTCTGCAGAATCATCTTCTCTTCCTCCTCCAGTGTAGAGAGAAGGATGCGCTTTTCCTCAGTCAGAAACCGCTGCAACTCTTCAAACTCGGACTCAATCTTCTGCCTCTTGATCGCTGTCTCGCTCTGAATTGAACAAAGTGATGGAAATCTTCAGTAACACTGTCCTGGTTTTGTTGCACAGAGCTCTGGATACAGGTCCTGCAATGAACAAGCAGGCTGATGCAATACTGAGCGCCGGCCACAGTTGCATGGCTCAATGTGCAACTGGACTTGTGTTTGGGACGCACGTCCATAACCCCCAATGCAAAACAGGAGTTAGCACGTCCAAAACACACTTCCAGTCGCGCGCGTAGGTAATAGTGCTCATCACATGTAAATGCATATTGATGAGGCTATTATCTATTCCTCCGATGCAACAAAAAAAAAAAATATGCACCCAATGCCTACAGTTTTACTTGCCAAAACTAACTCCTGCTCTGAGCAGGCGTTAATTTTGGAGAAGCCCAAAAAATGTACAGAAAAGCAGAAAATACTGCTTTTCTGTACTTCCATCGACTTAATATTGTGGTGACGTAATATCGAGGTGATTTAATCAGTTGGAGGAACTAAAAAATTAGAAATGTCCCTAAAATAAATTTTAAAAAAAGGAGTGCCGGCAGTCAGGTTAGAAAAAGGGTCGCTCAATTAACGAGCAAAATTTCCCCTAGCGCCTCCTTTTTACCCTGGCACCTGATTTAAATATTAAATCGGGCGCCCAGGAGAGGTGGCTCGGCACTCATTAAGGGAGCGGGCGCTCCTGCCTGAGCGCCCGTTTAAACGTGTGACAATATTGCATCGGCCTCAAGGAATCTCTGCTGTTCCCAGAGTCCTACTGAGCTTTGTGTAACCAGAGCGTCCACAGTCAGAAACTATATCATGGAGTTCACAGGAGTCAGTCAAAAGCTACAAACAACAAATGATTACATTAGATGAAAATTATCTTTCATGTCACAGAGTTTAAGATGTAAATTTACATCCTGCAATTAATTTTTTTTTAAATGCATCAGGAAAAATGTATCCCTGACCTCTAAGGGCGTGAGGAGAAATGTTCTGATTCACAGGCTGCCTATTTCCAGCCCATAAGGAACCAAGAAATACTTCCCAGGCCCTCTGACAGAAGGCAGGTTAAATCCTGTAATTCTGTGATTGATCAGGTTCAGGGGACTGATGCAGTGAGAGGAACAAGGTCCCTACAGAGACCTGCTCAGAAGGAGACACAGACACAGACACCCACCCTCAGCTCCTCAGCTTTCTGCTCCTCATTGGATTTAAACGTCAGAAGATCTTCCAGCTGATTTCTCAGAGGTTCCAAGCACATTTGACATTTTATCTGTGAACAATAAACATCTTTGGCTTGAATTTCAATATTATATTTAAAAAGTTAGTTATTAGTTATTTATTTTTATATACTGACATTCAATCTGAGATATCATATCAGTTTACATTCAGGTACTGTAGGTATTTTCCCTGTCCCCAGAGGGCTTACAATCTAAGTTTGTATCTGAGGCAATGGAGGGTAAAGTGACTTGCCCAAGGTCACAAGGAACGAGAGCGGTCTCCTGGTTCATAAGCCCTCTGCTCTAACCACTAGGCTATTCCTCCTCACTAGTTTAGATACTTTTTTAAAAGCTGATGGATTATGGATGAATTTGAAATGCACACCAGTGGACAGGAACCAGGGTTGCAGCCTGGACAATAGGTGCTACTGCTCCTTTTGTGAGATTTTAGAGGTAAAATTGTCAGTAATGGGTGAAAATTCAAAGGTCTGTGTGTAACTTCAACTATGCATAAGACAACCTGATTTCCAGACACAAGAAGTGTGCATCACGTGAGTCTGAATATCAGGTTATGTGACTAAATGCATGTACATGCACCATGACAATGAAGATACTGATACACACCTTACATTCCTGCACTGCCTTCTCTACGTGGGTCACGGTGACCCAGGGATGCACTGTTGGACCGATGCAGTAAGACGGGCGCTCAAAGCAGGCGCCCGTATCGAGCGTCTCTTGTCTTAATCGGGTGCATCCCATGCACCCGATGCAGTATTTCAATGAGAGGGAAATCTAGCAGCATAAAAAGGGCACTCTAAGGGGGAGCTGTGCGTCTGTAGCCCTCAGAGGAGTATATTGCAACGGGCGCTCAATACGAGTGTCCATTTTGATCGGACTTCTTTTTGATTATTTTGCTGAGGTGCTGAAGTTTATTATATTTATTTATTTTTATTTCATTCATTTATACATTTTTTATATACCGTGGCACGTTGAAAACGTCATCTCGGTTTACAATAAACAATAATTCAGCAACTAGCTTTACATTCTAATGACCATAGAACAAAACAAGTACAAGTAATTCAATGAATGATAGAAACATGTAATACAAGTTAAACAAGCCTAAAATGGGTAATAATATAGGAGGTAAGTATAAATATCTAGGTATATTCAAACAATAGTAGTTAGGAGAATATATCAGGCGCCCTTTGCTATGGACGTCTAAATTGCGTGTGGCCATCAGAAAAATGCGCTTCTTTCTGATTGAATCAAGATACATATATTTTCTCCACCGCAAGCAGTAAATTTATGAGTCAGGATGATACTGAGGAGGACACATTCATTGCCACACAGAGGAGCATATTTTGTAATGTTTCTCGTGAGCCCTTGACTCCAAGTTTACTTTACTCCACCCCCCCCCCCCCCCCCCGGAGCTGGAGTTAAATTCCCTGTGTTAAAAAATGTGCGTCAGTCGCCCGGTCTTTGGGTGCACTTTCTTGCATCGGATGATAATACTTAATATGTTCATCTACAATGGATTTCCGTGCGTGGGGGCGCGCTATCAGGCACGCATTTGTTGGAACACGTGTTTTGGATGTGCTGATCTCTTTACTGCATCAGATGCTATTCTGATGCAGTAAACCCGCGAGTAAACCCGTGCGCTAGGCTGAGCGCGCCTTATCGCATCGGCCCCTGTGATAATAAAAGATACTGACACACACCTTGTATTGCTGCACAGCCTCCTCTATGGGGATCACAGGGTGAGATCTGTGATCCTGGGACTCTCTACAAACAACACAGATTGGTCTCTGATCCTCTTCACAGAACAGCTTCAGTTTCTCTTCGTGCACCTCACACAGATTCTCCTCTTTTGGTTTCACTGAACACCGAGAAAGCTTTATTGCTATTTCGGTCATATTTGCCAGTTGCCTGTTAGGCCTGAGCTTCCTCCTTCGAAACCTTTTCCTGCACTGGGGGCAGGTGAAGTTTGCATCTATCCCCTCCCAGGTCTGAGTGATACAGGAGCAACAGAAGTTGTGTCCACAGTCTAAGGTTACCGGATCTGTAAAATAATCCAAACAGATGGAACAAGAAGCTTCATCTTGCAAACTCTCAGAGGGGTTTGCAGAAGCCATGATTTTTACAAGAAGTAAGAGCAAGATTTAGTTTCGGTTTCATGTGCTGACTAGTGATTAGTTGGAAATTGAGGGGCGTGGATGGGATCTTTGCCAGCTCTGGAGCAGACAGTGCAGTGAGGGAGGGTCCTGGGCTGTCGGCTCTCCGTGCTTTCTCTCAAATCCTCCACAGCTTCCCAGCCACAGGGAGCCCAGAGTCTGGGAGCAGCAACCTCGTCCCCTTAAGCTCCTTTCAACCTCTGCTGTGCTGTCCCCCATCTTACTTCAGATGAAATAAATTGTGTACTTTTTATATTTTACACTATGTCTGTTGCCCCTACGAAGATGAAACAATCCTCTTAATAGGAACCCACAGGGTTTCTCTACAAAAAAGAATGTGCTTTTTTGTACATCCCCACAGCAGGAGCCTCCCCCATAGCCCCATCTTTCAACCTTTCACTCTTCTAATGTCCGGACAGGCTGGCGATGGCGGCGCATCCCGCGGAGGCTTCAGATGGCAGCGCAGCGGGTTTGGGGTCAGGTTAAGCAAGGTAGCGAAGGGGTACAAGGAGTACAGGAACAAGGGCGGAGAAAGCAGAGAGCTAGATCTACTTCTTCTTCAAGTTCGTCCTCCTCATCTAGTTCCAGGGAGTCAGGTCCTATTCAACGTGCGGTATTAGAGGAGGGGCCTAGGCAAGAAATGGGGCATCCGGCGTTGGCATCGCTAACCGAGTTGTGGGAGGAGGTGCCAAAGCGACTAGTGCGGCGTACACGTAAAAGAAAGTATGTGGATATATTTAAATTAGAAGAGAGACGAGGGGGTAGGAAGGATAAGAAGGAGGCAAAGAAAAAAGGGAAAGGAGGGAGGACGGGGCCGAAAGTATCAAAAAATGTGGTTAATTAGATGCAGGGATTTTTGAGATTGGCCAGTGTAGTTGGGAACTTTGACCCGAGTCAGTATGGCCCGCTGCTGTCCTATGCGGACAGCATTCTAGGGGCATTCAAGGATTATGAAGGTTGGGCTTGGCTCAACTATGTTGAGAAATTTCGGGACAAGATGGCAGGGAATAGATTTATGGCGTGGGGCACACAGGACATACATCTGTGGTTAACCCAGATGACTTACAAAGTGGTTAACACGGGTAGAAGTGCAGGGGTAGGGGGAGGTAGAAGTGGTAATGCCAAGGGGTCCGGGGCGGGCGGTGGGAAAGGTAATTCCTTTCAAGGTCAAGGGGGTGTTAGGAAGTCGGAGAAAGGGGGCAAGTTTTCTTCAGGGGGATCAGACGTTTGCTGGCGATACAATAAACTTACCTGTCTGTTTCCAGCGTGCAAATTTCGACATGCGTGCGCAGCCTGTGGTGGAGCGCATCCGGCCACAAAGTGCTCAGGGTCAGGGTACCACCAATCCGAAGGGAGGAAAGCCTTGAGGTGTTGCGATGCAAGGCGGATTTGCCGATTGTGCTTTCGGTGCTACAGAATTGGTTGCGGGTTATCCAGATGTTGAGGGGGTTAAGTTTTTGAGTATTGGTTTTAGTTTAGGTTTTCGTATTCCTTACGACGGTCCCGGTTATGGGGGTTGAGCGCGCAATGCTAGGTCGGCGTCGCGAATGGCGGAGGTGGCACGAGCTAAGCTGGAATCTGAACTCCAGTTAGGTCGGGTCGCAGGGCCATTTGCGAAGTGGCTATTTGAATGCATGCATTTGTCTCCACTGGCAGTCATACCAAAGAAAGCATCGGGTAAGTTCCGGTTAATTTTGAATTTATCATATCCGCCAGGGGAGTCGGTCAATGATTTTATTCCAAGACATGCGTGTTCGGTTCACTATGCGTCATTCGATGCGGTGGTGGCGTTAGTGAGGGGCGCCGGGAAAGGGGCTTTGCTGGCCAAGGCAGACATTGAGTCTGCATTTAGATTAACGATACATCCTGAGAGCTTTCCGTTTTTAGGTTTTGTATTTGACGGGGGTTATTATGTGGATTGTTGTTTGCCTATGGGTTGCGCGATCTCCTGCGCTTTCTTTGAAGCTTTCATCACTTTCATACAGTGGGTTACGGGTACAGGGCAATGTTGCATTATTTAGATGATTTCTTGTTTGTGGGACCTAGGCAATCCAGTGTTTGTAAGAATCAGCTGGCGGGTTTTTTGGAAATAAGCCGCACTTTAGGAGTCCCTATAGCGCAGGACAAAATGGAAGGGCTGACAACAAAGCTTACTTTTTTAGGTATTGAATTGGATTCGGTAGAAATGGTGTCCCCTTTGTCTGTGGACAAAGTGTTCAAGCTGAGGGAGATGGTGAGGTGGTATGCAGCTCAAAAGTGATTTTAAAGCAGATGCAGTCATTGATTGGTTCGCTCAATTTTGCTTGCCATGTGATCCCGATGGGTAGGGCGTTTATTTGGAGGCTGTCGGCGATGACTATAGGTATGCGGGCAGGGCATCATTTTATCAGAGTGAAGCATAGTGTGAAGGAAGAGTTAGGGGTATGGGAGGGTTTCTTAGCGCCTTTTAACGGAGTTTGCATCATGCAAGAAGGTGAGGTGTCGAAAAGGGAGTTGGAACTGTACTCGGATGCAGCGGGTGCGTTTGGTTTTGGTGTTTATTTTAAAGGGAATTGGTGCACGGAACAATGGCCAGTGGAATGGGGTAGAGAGGGGCTTACGAAGAACATTACATTCTTGGAGTTGTTTCCCATAGTAGTGGCAATGATAATTTGGGGACATAGACTCAAGAATAAAAGAATTGTCTTTTGGTGTGACAACTTAGGGGTGGTGCAGGTCATTAAGCGGCAGTCAGCCAGGTGTTTACGGGTGTCAAGGTTGTTGAGTGAGTTGGTCCTATTGTGTTTGCAATGGAATGTGATGATAACAGCCAGACACGTGCCAGGTACCCAGAATGTGATTGTCGATGCTTTTTCTTGTTTCCAGTGGGATGTCTTTCGGGGGTTGGCGCCACAAGCGAGTCAGACGGGAGAGGGATTCCCGGAGCATCTATGGCAGTCGGGCTGGCAGAAACATGGAGATTAATCCAGCAATCTATGGCACCGACTACTTGGAAGTCGTATGCGGTGGGCAGGGGAGCAGTGTCTCGTTTTTTGCAGACATTAGGATGGAGAGGTGGGCCGGTTGGCGAATTCGATACAGTGCAGTTCATACTGTGGGCATGGTGGAATGAATATTCACTGGCATCTGTGTAATCTCAGCGAGATTTTCATTCTTTCAGAAATTGGGAGGGTGGAGCAAACCGGTTACGGGTTTCCTGGTGAAAAGAGTGCTAGGTGGATGGGGAAGAGATGGGGATAGAGTCCGCGATAAAAGGTGACCAATTTGGTACGCTGAACTAGTGATGATAGCGAGACACTTGGAGAAGGTTTGCTCTTTCGGGCGGCATTCGCACTCGCCTTTTTTGGGGCCATGAGGGTGAGTGAGCTAGTGGCACGCTCCAAGGTGAATATTAGTGACGGTCTTTTGGCACAGCACGTATGGGTGAATGAGAGGGTGGTTACCTTGTGTATCCACAAATCAAAGGTGGATCAAAGGGATAGAGGTCAGTGGATTTCGTTAGTCCCGGCAAGGGACGCGCTGGTATGCCTAGTGCGAACCACTCAGGATTTCATATGGGTGTGGCCGAAAGTGCAAGAACTGTTTTTGGTGCATGCGGATGGCTCGCCATTGACCATATTTCAGTTTTCCAAGGTGCAGAAAGAGGTAGTCAGGAGTTTGGGATGGGAGTGCGAATATTTTACATCACATTCCTTCTGTATAGGTGCGGCAACGACTGCTGCCGAGTTAGGGATGCCAATAAGGCGGATTCAATCAATAGGGCGTTGGCGATCAAACGCATACCGGTCCTATGTTAGGCGGTGAAGGGAAGGGTGTTTTGGGGGCAGGGGAAGAGGGGAAGCTAATGTCATCTTTTCTTTTGCAGAATCACAGAGGGTGTCCGTTGATCAGGAATATGCTTGGGTCATGGGCCATTCCTTCGTGTGTTGGGTGGAGCAGCGCCCTTATGGAAAGAATCTGGCTTTGGACGACTTGAAGTGGACAGTTCGATGGTTCTTCAAAGGGGGCATGAAATGGGGGGAGCTGGTAACTTTCCTGCAAAGGCTGGTTAGGAGTTCGGGGTGTCCGCAGCTGCTTATTATACATTTAGGGGGTAATGATATCGGGAACTGTTCCTGTCGGGATTTGGTAGCGATAATGAGGAAGGACTTGGCGTGGATATTGAATGCGATGCCGAGTACTAGGGTGGGCTGGTCGGACATTATTGTGAGGATCCAACACCATACTTCACTATTGTGGAAGAATGGGGTGAAAAAAATAAATAGATTGGTAAGTGGCTACAAAGGCAGGGGGGGTTTTGGGTGCGGCACGATTGGTCATGGGAGGTTTTAGGAGGTCTATTCTGTCAGGATGGGGTTCATTTATCTGATGTTGGCATTAACTTATTTAATAATGCTTTGCAGGAGGATTTGGAGCAGCAAATAAAAAGGATTTATGGGGCTGCAGTGGGGGAACAAAGACAACTATGTTGTTTTTGTTGTGGCGGAAACCCAAGCCCTAAGTTATAAGTGTTTGCATTGGATCTTAAAGGACATTGGGGGGGGGGGGGAGAATATCGTGTAGTTTGGGGTTGCTACACGGGATGGCCGATGAGCAAGGGGGGGGGGGGCCGATGCTCAGGCCATGAGCTTACCTTCGCCAGGGCTGCAGCGGGGTAAGAGAAGGGGGAGTGACAACGTAGTCTTAGCATTGGGGTTTGGTGGTAAGTGAAAAGAACAAGGAGGAGGAGGGGGAAAAAGGGGCTGGGTTTTTTTTTTTAACATTGTTGTATAATAAGTTAAGGGTTCGGGTTAGGTTATGTAATAAACTGCGGCCTTGGGTTTTAAAGCCATACCTGTGTATTGTGTTTTTGTACAAGGGGGTGGGGGAGATGACAGCGATCGGCATGTCTTGCCTCCCTATGTTAACTAACAATGGAACCACAAATATCCAGAATAACCAGGAGTATATTTTTTCATCTACATATGATTGGATCATTGAGGCATGTTTTAGATCAAGCATATTTAGCCATCTTGATTCAGGCTTTCATTATACTGAGACTTGACTAATTATGACTGCCACATAGATCTCTCTGTAAGTTACAGCTCATTCTAAACATGGCAACTCATCTTCTTTCTGGGATAAAATATGGTGAGCACATCATTCCTTTGCTAAGCCACTTGCAATGCCTCCCAATATATTACAAGGTGGTGTTGGAAACAATGAATTTTACATTTAAATCTCTTCAAAATTAGGGACCAAGTTATTTTCAGAAATGCTTGATAAGATACACTCCTGGTCATACTCTTAGATCCACTGAGGGTGCTCTTTTGCTAATGTCAATGAAATAAAACTAGGCTGCCCTATACTAGGCAGAAAGCCTTTTCCTGTATGGCATCCTTTGTTTGGAATAGGTTGCAAAAGAAATACATAATTTGATTGATTATATGATTTTCTGGTGTTCATTGAAAAATGGCTCTTTGTTCTAGCCTTTAGAGACCATTGATAGAGATTATGTTATTCTTTTCCTAATTAAGGGTGATGTCTGAATGTTGATGATTTTGATTTGCTGCTAATCAGGAATGTTTTCGTGATGTTATGTTTTTCAAGGTTTTAGATTATTTATTAGGTTTATCTGTCAGTTGTAGTTGTGTCTGTATTGTTTTGGGCTTGCCTTCTGTGTTAACTCGTATGTGCATGATTCTACTGTCATTTATTTTATTTATGTAATTGGATTTGTTGGTGTAAGGATGTCTGTAATTCTGTTATGATGTAATGCTTTGGGTGTTATTGGAGTTGGGCTCTGCACCCATTTAATACGGAAATAATTAAGGTCCAAAATGAGCTCTGAAACCATAAGTGCCCGCCTGAATAAGTCCTTCGACCAGTGCACAATATTTATTTGGCTACATTGTAAAGTTGCAAGGGAGTTCTGGGTCCCTTTTGGACCGGGTCGAATGACCCTCGCGCGGGACTCCCAAATTGATGTCGCTGCTTCTGCTGGTTCCCCCCACCCCATATCGGGGTTTATTTTTAAATCTCGCCCTTTTCTTCTCGTTATTTTTAACTTTTAAAATTGTCTCGATTCCGCTACACACTGGAAGGGACCTGTGGTTCACTTCCGGGTAGACAGCCCACATGTTTTCAGCACTGGGGACTTTCCTCCTGGTCCCCGACACCTGATTCTGGCTGCTGCTGCTACTGCTTAAATAATTTTCACCAGAGCGTTCTTGCAGTCCTTGTCTTCAGCAGCGATCATCACGGCCATAGTCCCTCTCTTCTGTCACTCAGTTTACCGCAACCCGGGACCAAACACTGCCGGCTTCACTCCTCTTACAATCGCGGATCTGTAAGAGGAAAGGGACTCCCGACGTGACAGTAGATTCAGACAATATGTCCGGAGGAATCTCTTTGGGGTATAGAGCCCAACTCCATCCTTTTAGGCCCCAATATTTTGTTCCAGGCTGCCTCTATAAATGACAGGAATACAGGGGGGGGGGGGGGGGGGGGGGAGGCTACTGAAAATGGTTGCCTATTGGCAGTCACACACACATTTTTTTTCATTCGAGGCAGTCCATAGGTAGGCATTACCCACTTGTAAGGACAGCCATTCTGCTTGTCCTCTGAGAAAACAAAAGTTGCTTATATGTAACAGGTATTCTCTGTGGACAGCAGGATGTTAGGTCCTCACAAAATCCCCCTGCCTCTCCTTGCAGTTTGCTTCTCCAAGTATAAGCTAAAGAATTAGATTGAAGGAGCCCCTGCATGGTAGTGAGGCTTGGGATTTTGGAAAATTTGAGATGGAAGTTCCACTCCTGATATCATCCACTTGTGAGGCTTGCCATCCTGCTTGTCCTTGGCAAATACTTGTTAAGATAAGCTACTCTGCTTTCTATAGTGCTACGCAGTGCTAGACATCAGGTAACAAGAAATCACTATAGTTTCTGTGAATTCCCCAAATTAAGTTAATCTTTTTATTTACCCTCAATTTAATGGGGAATGTTGGGCTTTGGTTTAGCATATGACTTTAATTAGATGACTGAAGGGAAATTAGTGGATGGATGTGCACTGGAAACAAGATGACCAATCCAATTTTGCCCCCTACCTACTAGTGTCATCTGATACGTCAAGAACTAGGTGGATCTGAAAGGACATCTCCTCACCCATTGTCGATTTTCTGGAACTGAGTTTAATCACATTCATGTGACCAGTTGCACCAAGGTCTGCTTAGGTTATGCTATCCTTAACGGAAGGCACGGAGAGTAATGTGCATGAGTCGCAGCTGCACTCAACAGCTGTTTACTGCCTTTTGCCGTTTCCCCAGACCTTGCTGCTCTCTCTTCAGCTGCCGCACGGCATCAGGGCACCCCCGACTCGCCTCCTTAACAGCATGGGCCATGACAGCTCCCACACCGAATCCACAAGCAGGTGCTATGACGGCCCTAGAACCAGCAGCCAGATCAACACATTTTCGGCTGTCCCTCTGTCAGATATTTTAACTCTAGGGGTTACAGCAGGGTCCCTATCGGTCAACCACGATGGGTTTTGGGGGTGACAACAGTTCCTTCTTCCCAGCTCGCTCTGTGGCTCTTTGTAACGGAGGCAGCGATCCATCGGGGCTAGTGCTGGCCTCCGCTGATAAACAGCACGTCAATCAGAGACACACTCGTCCCCCGCCCCGCTTCCTGCAGAGTGACTCAGAATCCTCCTGACAGCAGTGACAGCCTGAGGTGCCACCTTGTCACGTGGAGGCAGACTCTGATAGTACAAGTTCAGGCATGCACACAGCATTCCTGAGACGACAATAAAAAGCCCCCAAACGCACGTCCCTCCCCTCCTGCTCCTGGCTCCGCCCTCTAGCAAGCGCTGGGCCGCCAGCCTGTGATTGGCGTACGCGTCCTGACGTCATTCACCCCGGCTTTCCGGGACTCCTCCCGCCGTGTTCGTCACACCGCTTGGGGGGCGGAGTCAGGGCACCTGCTCCTTCGGAGCCTGCCCCGCTGTGTCAGAAAGTTGGGGATGCAGTCAACTTCTCCTCCTCTCCGCACACCTGCTCCCAGGTAAGTTGTGTCAGAGAGGGAGACCCCGGGGGGGGAAGGCGCCTGTCTCCCAGGAATCATAATTTCTTCTTCGCTATTTCCCAGAAGCAGGAGATAATTTTCTCTGAGAAGGTCCCGTTTGAGGCAGCAAGGAAGGGGAATGCAGAGGGGCTGCTTCATTTATCTGTATACACTGCTCTCCTCTCTTTTTCCGGAGCTTGCCTTGAATTTCTCTGCGCTGAACACGCACACAGCCACCTTTGGGGTGATTTCCGTGACAGAGCTGGTATTAGCACTGAGGCACAGGGTGCGTCGTCTATTAAGAAGCGGTCACAAAAGTGACTCTGCGACAGGCGACATCTAGTTATCTCAACCCTGCAATGGTGGACATTAATGTACATTCCCTGTTGCTGTGGAGTTACAGAAGCATAACGGAATTTAAAACCTTAATAAGGTGACAGTTCCTTGCTTCTGTTTAACCCACCCAGACTCCACATAATCAAATGCCTCCGGGTGGATGCTGGTGGCTAAATCCTTGTTAATGACCACTATAGGTCATCTGGCAACTGGTTTTCTATACTGTGAGCACATTACCAAGGATTCTTTAAGTTTGCAATATCCAACTCCAGGCTTTTCAACTATAAGATTATAAAGCAGCAAAGACTAAAAGGGTGACTCAGCTGTCACTATTTCTTCCTGAATCCACCCTTGAATGGCAGCTCCAGGAGTCACCAGTACTGGAAGTTTAAGCTATACCTGTCTATAGCTTTTGGTAGTGTTGGATTGATAATAGGACAGTAATAGCTGGGATTATGCATACTTTTGTTCTTCTTTTTCTTTTTGTAGTGCCATTACAATGCCACAGGACTTCCAAACCTATGTTTTCCTTGATTTGGAGGCCACTGGCCTGAGCCTTGACCATCCCAGGATAACAGAGATTTGCCTGATAGCTGTGCACCTGTACTCACTGCAGAACACAGAGACGGATGAGACTGGGGCCCTGCGTCTACCTCGTGTCCTGGACAAGATCTGCCTATGTGTAGATCCGGGGAAACCATTGACGCCAACGGCTGCCGAAATTACAGGGCTGAGCAACGAGAACCTGAGTGGTAACCAGAAGCAGGGCTTCTGCCAAGATCTGGTAACACTACTGCGGGGCTTCCTGGAGCGGCAGGTCCAGCCCGTCTGCCTGGTGGCTCACAACGGGTTCTTCTACGACTTCCCGCTGCTGAAGACTGAGCTGCAGCGTGTGCAGGGGGACCTCGGCGGCTCCTATGCATGCCTGGACTCCTGCCAGGCTCTGAGAGGCATGGATGAGGCACAGGGCTTTATTTTCAAGAAGAAGGGTTATTACACTCTTCCAGAGGTGTACAAGCGATTTTTCAGCAAGGAACCTCAGCAGTCGCACTATGCTGAGGGCGACGTCCTGACCTTGCTCCTGATCTTCCTGCACAGGGCCCCGGACTTCCTGCGCTGGTCCAGTGACAACTCTCGATGCTGGGAGGAAATCCAGCCAATGTACATTACCCAGATCTAAGGGGAAGGGAGGGATCTCCCTGCATGCACTGGGACTGCAACACATTTTAAAAACATAGTAATGACGGTAGAAAAAGACCAAAATGGTCCATCTAGTCTGTGCAGCAAGCTACCCAAGGTAGTAACTGCCGCTCTGTGTAGGTTACCCCCATGTTTCTCTTAAGGGTAGTAACTGCCGCTCCGTGCCGGTTTAGCTTTTTTTATTTATTCCCATCCTCTAGCCTTTTAGGGATCCACAGTGTTTATCCCATGCCCCTTTGAAATCCTTCACAATTTTAGTCTTCATCACTTCCTCCAGAAGGGCATTCTAGGCATCCACCACCTTCTCAGTGAAGAAATATTTCCTGACATTGGTTCTAAGTCTTCCTCCCTGGAATTTCAAATCGTGACCCCCCTAGTTCTACTAAATTGTTTGCAATGGAAAAGGTTTGTTGACAACCATGGATCATTAAAACCTTTAATAAAGAGAGAGGAAGAATGTAAAAACCCATCCTTGATTGAAATATACAGTAGTGCAGTTGCCTAGTTAGCCCACTTGAATGTATGGACATAAAGATCAAGAAACAAAATAATATATAAGGTGATATCTCTATAATGGACTAGCCTAATGCTTTTCTTGAGTGGCTTCTAGGAACTGCGCCCCCTTCATCCAATCAAAACTGAGGACAGGAGGGTTGCCAGTGGTGTACCACAGAGATCAGTCCTGAGTTATTTTGTTCATTATTTACATTAAGCGGTATTGCAGAGGGCTGTTGTGGAAAAATGTGTCCTTTTGCAGGCGATACTAAAATTGGCAACAGGATGGACCCCCTAAAAGGCATAGAAAACATGAGCAATTTAAGGAAGCTAGGAGAATGGCTTCCAATTTGACAACTAAGGTTTAATGCTAAAATATGCAACGTCAGCAAGCCTCCCAAGGAACAATACAGAATAGGGAAGTAAAGTTCTGATATGCACTGAATGAGAGGGATCTGGGAGTTATCACATGGGGGACAGTCTAAACGTGGCCAAACAGTCTGACAAGGCAGCCACAAAAGCTAGAAGGATGCTAGGGTGCCTAAGGAGAGGAGTAACCAGCAGGAAAAAAAAAAAGAGGTGATAATTCCTCTGGCTAGATCTCTGGAGCAACTTCATATACCTCTGAAGAATTAGTACACAGAACTGATTCAAAGGAAGGGAGGTTTGAGAATGAGGGGGCCACAGGATGAGGGTGAAACTGGAAAGACTTAGAAATCTGAGGAAATATTTCTTCAAGGAAAGAGTGGTGGATCCATGGAACTGTCTCCCTTTGGAGGTGGTAGAGACAAAGTGTGAGACTCTAAGAAGGTGCGGGACAAGCACAGGGAAGTGGGGGAAAAAGACGGAAATGCCAAGGATAGAATAGGGTCTGTGGTGACTGGGGTGGAAGAGAGAAACGGGCAGACAGGATGGACTAATTGTCTTTATCTGCTAAGGGCATCATTTTATATATCTTTCTTGGTTGACTTTTACTTCTGTTGATGGAAAAAATAGAAAGATGGAAGATGGCAACAAATAAGGAGAGTTTTGTCTACTCTAGTCTTGTTACCACCTGCTTCCTGTGCTGCTGCAGACCCGAGCTGCTCTCTGCTCACCCCTCCCTTGCCCTCCTGGTACGTCCCAGACACGCTTCAGCTCTGTCCCCGTTTTGACTCTTTAGCACCTTCCCTGGATGAGCACATCACATCAGGGTCAGCCACAGCAAATAAGTGCACTGGAGTTAACCAAGCTGAAAGAGCTGGATAAGGTGTGCCCGACCATCTGCAGAGAGACCTGGCAATTTATTGTAATAAAAATAAAAGAATAGATTAGAAGAACAAAATGGCTTTGGAAAACATTCTCAACAAGTGATTGTAAAAAATAACAAAACACTAGGCTGCTCTAGAATGTCTGCCTGGAGTTCTCTTAGATTTGTAAATTCTTTGGGGAAAGGAATCTTCTGCACTGCACTTTGTCTTTCTGCAACTTTGTACATTTTTACAAAAACTACAAAAAAATTAAATTAAATCTTGTTCTTGATTTTCACCAAACCTTCAAGATACAATTTGATCGCTTTTATTCATATACAAGACCATGTTATCTTATTGTCAGAGGTATGTTTAAATTAGCATACAGATTGCAAGCGTGAACTAATAAATTATTATCAAAATGTGATTACCTTGTTGCAATATCTTACATAATACAATCCTCAATCCTCCAGAGCAAAGCACCTTCCCCCTCCCCCTGCAGATTAAAGGTAGATTTTGCCTCAAAGTTAGCAAATTCTGCAGCAGATGTTTTCCAAGATTCTGCAACAAATTTGTATGTGCTTGTATCATTCAGTATGCACAAAAGACGTTTTTATTTTGGTCCTGCAATTGCCTCCTGCTCCAATGAACTTCTGACCTCTTTTGGGCTACAGTGCCAAAAGCCTTCAATCACAACTGCCCAGGGATTTTTCCCCTGTTATCTATCCCCTCTATCCACCTCCTTGAACTCAACGAAGTCATTGAAGTGACCACATCATCAGCAGACCAACCTGCTAATGTGGACCCTGAGTCCAGTCCCTAGAAGTCATTGTAGCACAATCACCGAGACTCCCTTATCCCAGGGGGCAGTGAGTGCCGCCTTCACAATATTCCATATCTGACTGGTAAAACTACCATTAAAATTATTCAGTAGCATCATTGAACAAATTCTGTATAGTATTGGGTTTACAGGATGGGACAGAACCCACAATATAAACCAGGCACCTTGAGTTCTATAAACCTACCCTGCATCCACAGAAACTGAAACAATGGGTGCAGAGAAGAATTAGGATGTTTTCCCTTACAACTCTCCATACAAAAAAGAAAAAAATTCAAATTCTGATATTATCTTAGCAACACAGACTCCCTCCACTACCTGAAACTTTGTGAAGTAACACAAAAAACTGAGTGGCTAGTTAAGTTAGCCAGATATAGCTATCTTATAGTTAGCTGGATAAGTATATCTGTTCAACTTTAGGACAACCCTACGAAGTGACCAGAGTTAGCTGCATAAGTTAAGTGGCTAACTCCGAATATCAGCTAACTCTCAGGCCGATACAGTAAAAATCACGGGAGAGCGGGCGAGCACCCGCTCTCCTATGCGCGCGATTCAGTAAATTAATTTATTTAAATTAGGGCCCGCAGTAAAAAGAGGCGCTAGGGACACTAGCGCGTCCCTAGGGCCTCTTTTTTGACAGGAGCGGCGGCTGTCAGCGGGTTTGACAGCCAACGCTTAATTTTGCTGGCGTCGGCTCTCAAACCCACTGACAGCCACGGGTTCGGATACCGGACGCCGGCAAAATTGAGCGTCCAGTTTTCAAGCCGCGGGCTGATTTCAAATTTTTTATTTTTTTTTAACTTTCAGGACCTCCGACTTAATATCGCCATGATATTAAGTCAGAGGGTGCACAGAAAAGCAGTTTTTACTGCTTTTCTGTGCACTTTCCCGGTGCTGGCAGAAATTAGCGCCTACCCAAAGGTAGGCGCTAATTTCTGAAAGTAAAATGTGCGGCTTGGCTGCACATTTTACTTTCTGAATCGTGCGGGCATAACTAATAGGGCCATCAACATGCATTTGCATGTTGCGGGCGCTATTAGTTTCAGGGGGGTTGGACGTGCATTTTCGGCACGCTATTACCCCTTACTGAATAAGGGGTAAAGCTAGCGCGTTGAAAATGCATGTTGAAATACTGTATCGGCCCGTTTGCTCTGCCCGTAAATGTCTCCCACCTGCCCCTGAAACCCCCCCGACTTATGTGGCTAGAATTTAGCTGCATACGGCTTTGAGTATAGCCAGGTAGCCATTTAGATGGATAACTTTTCAGTTATCCGTCTAAATGTCTTTTGAATATCGTCGACTTCTGTGAAAAAAGGCATTTGGCACCTATATAGCAAACCTGTCATGCCAAAACAGCACTAACTCCCAGCACTCAATAAAAATCCTACTTATGAAAAGGCAGCATTTAATACAATGGGCCCTAGAACACCAATGCACCTCCTTTTAGGAGATGCAGATTGGAAAACAAAACATGCTGAACTGCTATAGGTCACTATACAGAAACTACATAGTAACAAGGTAAATAATGACTGGAAAAAAAACCCCAAGTGGCCAATCCATTCTGCCCAGCAAGTTCTTTAGGGTAGTAACTGCCGCTCTGTGCAGGTTACTACCTTGCTAGCAGAATTTCTCACCTCGGTCATATATGCAAAATAGAGATAAACACTCATCAAAGGGATAAGGAACCATAAACTGTTGCGTGTGCTGGCCGCGGCAGGCCCTCTTACCCCCATTTGCTTGCTCCAGCACCTGGTTCTGCCTCTCTTGTGGCCGTGGGCCGTCGCCTCCGACTCTGAGCCACTCCCCATGCTCTCAGCTCCACAGCGGATGTCTCAGTTCCACGCAGGCTTCCCCACGTGGTCCACGGGGAGATGCCGCCGTCTCGCACCATGCCCCTCCCTAGGTGCGCGCGCATCAGTTCTCCTTTTAAAAGGGCCGCAGCAGGAATCCAACCCACAGCTCCGGATGATGATGTCACTGGGTCCCGGTACTTAAGGCCAGGCCCAGCCAGTACTTCCTTGCCTTGGCAACAGGTCTCCATGCTAGTCGTGTGCTTAGTTGCTTGTACCTGCGTTTCCTCCGTGTTCCTGGTTCCTGATTCATCCTCGTTCCTGTTCCTGATCCTGGTACCCGTTCCTGCTCCTGTGTTCAGTGTCTACCCTGCTTGTTGCTACTGATTGTCTCCTGGCTTTGACCACTGCTTCGTCTGACCACGCTACTGATTGTCTCCTGGCTTTGACCTCTGCTTCGTCTGACTACGATCCTGCTCGCCTCCTTGTTTGACCTTTGCCTTGCCTGATAATTCTCTAGCTGACTTCTGGTATTGACCCACGCTTGTCTTGCCACTCTTCCTTGCCTGCCACCTGCCCTGACGTTAGCCTGCTCTACGACGCTCCTCTTGTCTTCACTCTGGACTTGGCCTCAGGCTTCGGCCTGTTCTTACTCGGGTGCCCTCTGTCTGCCTCCTGTTCTCATTGGTGCCCGGGTCTCCGGGACTCCGCCTCATCAAGATCAGACCACCTACTCCTACTACTGCCGCTGGCCCCTGGCTGACCTTCTCATCGTCCCTGAGAAGACCTGGGATGGAGGCCCACCTAAGTCCAGCCGGCCCTGGTACTCAAGGGCTCAACCTGCGGGGAACGAGGGCTGGTATTGGCGAAGCTCCAGCCGGCCTCCGTCAGTCAGCCAGCTCCGCCTGCCGACAGTGGGGACCCATAGGGCTTGCCCTGTGGGTTGCGTCAACCCCAACTCGGCCCAAGGGTCCACCTTCTGCGCAATATAAATTAGAAGCATACAGACAAAAACAGAAATGGAAACCCCCAAGAAGTAACAATGGAAGAACAGAAATGCATATCCTCCCCTACTGTTCAGAATGCAAAAGTAAGAAATGCATATTTCTCAGAGCTAACATATTTCATTACTAAAGTGAAAATAAAATGCTTTTTTCTACTTTTGTTTTCTGGAATTTTATTTTTCTAATTGTGTTGGTCATTTTCCTGCTTTCCTCTAAGTGAGTGTGTGTGTGTGTGTGCATGCGCAGGTGGGTGTGTGCATGTGAGGGAGAGAGCCACTGAGTGTGAGGAAGATGGCAGGGATAAACCAAATTCCTGCTCAAGCCGATGCTGCACTGAACTGCCACTTCCTTACCCCCGCAGCCGCAGCAGGAGTCATATATAAGTGAATGTCATCTCCTGCTGTTCTTGGGCCCGATGTCACAGTTTATTGCAAGATCAGTCCCATGGCAGTAGGCGTTCATTTTGCTTCAATCTCCTTTGTCTCCATTGTCTCTCAAAGCTTGATTTTTTCACCCTCCAGTTTTTAACCTTCCATTTCCAATCTTTCATTTTCCCAACCTTTCTCCCTGTTGCCTCCTCTCAGCCCTCCATCTTACCCTCACTGGATGCTCCCCCCACCAACCTCTAGCTATGTGACTACCTAGCAACCACCTCCTTTCTGCTTCTCTCACCTTTCCACATTATCCTCACACTGATTTTTCTATCCAACCATGCCCTCTCACTTCTAACCATTCCCGTCAACTCTTACCCCCTTCCAATGATTTCCTTTCAAGCTCTCCCATCATCTCTGGTCATTGCCTTTCATGCTGTCCCATTCTCCGACCCCATCACCATCTCTTTACTGCCCCCTCCTTGCCGTCTTTCTACATCTTTCATTCTCTTGCACCCTCCCTTACGCCTCCCCATCTTTGACATTATTCTTCCATCTCCTCTATGCCACCTCTCTGTTTCAACCCCCCCCCCCCCCCCCCCCCCCCCACTTGTCCTTCCCATGCCTCAATCTCTGCCTACCAGTTTTCCATCTCCTATTTTCAACCTTTCCTCAACCCTCCCATTCTCTCCTCTCTCTTCACCGGTCTTGTGTTTCCCCCTTTGGACTTTCATCCACTCTGGAGTCCCCAGTAGCATGCGCTCAGGGCCTTCAAGGGATTCGGTGAATCCCCAACCCCGACCAATTTCCTTTAAATTGTTTTTCTGTGTTTTTTTTTCAAGTCAGGCATGACATCACCCCCTGCAGCGCATCTTTAGAGATGTGGTCCTCCTCCCGGCGCATCTAAGATGCAATCCTCTCCCAAGGTGCATCTTTAGCGACACAGCGCCCCTGAGGCACATCTTTCCTGAAGCAGGCTCCTCCTCCCCTACAGTGCATCTTTACTGACACGCCCCCCCCCCCCCCCCGCCCGCTGGTGAATCTTTACTGATGTGGCCCCTCTCCAGCAAATCTTTACTGACGTAGCCCTCTCCCCAGTGGAGACCTTGAGTATGTGTGTGTGTGTGTGTGTGTGTGTGTGTGTGTGTGTGTGTGCGTGTATGAGAGAGAAAGAGAGAGCTTGTGTGAGAGAGAGCCTGTGTGCTTGTGAGAGAAAGATCAAGCCACTGAGTGTGAAAGAGTGCCTGTGTGTATGAGGGAGAGATAGTCACTGAGCATGAGAGGATGTCTGTGTGTATTTATGTGAAAGGGAGAAAGGCACTCTCTCACACTCAGTGGCTCTATGTGTGTATGGGTAGGTGAAAGAGAGAGAGAGAGATCGCCACTGAGTTTGGAGAGTACCTGTGTGTATATGTGTGTGTGGAAGAGAGAGTCAGTGAGCAAGCAAGAATGAATGTGTGTGTGTGTGTGCATGCTCAGGTGGGTGTGTGAATGTGAGGGAGAGAGCCACTGAGTGTGAGGAAAATGGCAGGGATAAACCAAATTCCTGCTCAAGCCGATGCTGCACTGAACTGTCACTTCCTTAACCCCACAGCTGCAGCAGGAGTCATATATAAGTGAATGTCATCTCCTGCTGTTCTTGGGGCCGATGTCACAGTTTATTGCGAGATCAGTCCCATAGCAGTAGGCGTTCATGTTGCTTCAGTGTAACTTCTATGGTCCATGTGATCTGGCAGGCCACCATGGAGACTATCTGCTGGACAAAAAAGACAGGAGACCCTCACAACCCGGCAGCTGCCAGGGAACCCATCCCATTGGTGGCTGAAGATGAGTCCTATCAGGCTGAATAAGAGAGCACCTACAACCTGGTAACATGGTGACGAGAGGGGGAGGTGCTGAACCTGTGTGAGTGAGTGAGAGAGAGTGTGTGTCTGAGAGACTCTCTTCACAACCCCCAGGCCCTTTCCACTGTCTTTCTTTTATTAGTATCTGTTTTGATATATTGCCTAATCTCAGCCATTCCTAGCCCACCAGGTCCTTTCCACCATCTCTTGACCTCTCCCTTCCCTTCATCCCCCATCTCTTACCTCCATTTCACATCCCCAGCTCTGTCTCCAATTCTGCTCATATTCCTCTACCCAAGTCCCCACTCTCCTCTTTTCCCCAAAGTCCCTGTTGTCCCGCGTCCTTACCCAGTCTCTGAGTCCTTCATCTCCACACATCCTGAATCCCTAACTTCCCTAAATTCTCACCCAGTCTGTGTTTCCGCTGTCCCCCCTCCCCCCTATCCTTCAGTTCTTTCTCTCTTAAATCCCCACCCTTCCCTCCCCTCCTGGAGCTTTAAAACAGCTCCTACCTCCTGGGCGCTCTCTTTCTCTCTTTTATCTTCCTCACATCTCATAGAAAAGTAGTGTTACATCTTTTCCTGTGCATAAAAGGCCTGCCTCCAAGGGTGGTGATAGGGTGTCATATGAATATCCGTAAAAATAAATTTGAGATTAACAGGCTGTGTGTGTGTATGTTAAAGTAAGCAGATGGGAGAGAGATACAATGAGCCTTACAGAAGCCTGAGCCCTCGACAAGCAACATCGAGGAGATTTTGTGCAGGTTCTCCTGCAAGAGGGTGATAAATAGACAAAAAAAATTGTTTTGGTTCTCCTCCTCTTTTATCCCAGGCAGCTCACCTTGGGCTTGATTGACCTCCGGAGGTTTCCAGCCTCCACTTGACGAACGGGGCCCGATATTGGAGTTTTGATAAATATCAACTGCTGGAAAATAATTTATTCAAAGGAAAGTCAGGTCTGACAAAAGCCGTATTTGGAATGGCCAGAAACTATATAGCTAGGGAATTTAGAAGACAGTGCCCCCATAGACGCTGCATTAACTCCCTCTGCCTCTAATTCACAGAGTTCTTGGCGATTCAGCCATCGTTTCAGGGCAAAAAAAAAAAAATCTGCACATTTTTGAGAGAAAGATGGGCAATATATTATGGAAATGATTTCTCTTCGGCAATAAGTTCCATGGTTTTTTTGGGAAAAGAGATATTAAAATAGCAGCTGCAGTGACAGCAAAACAACAGGCCCTAACAGCCACACAAACTCAAAGAACTGTCAACACTTTTTATCACCTTCAGGCTGATACAATACAGCGTGCTCAGCTGAGCGCATTGTTTAACCCGCGGTTGGACGCGCGTTTTGGACGTGAGTCCACAACCCATTATACCATAAGGGGAATAGAATGTCCAAAACGTGCATCCAACCCCCCCTCCCCCCGAAACTAATAGCGCTCATCACATGCAAATGCATGTTGATGAGGTTATTAGCTATTCACCCCAGATACTAAAAAAAAAAAAATGTGCGCCCCCCATCTGTACATTTTTACACTCATATAGTAGCGCCAACTCAGAGCAGGCGTTAATTTCTAAGCAGCCTAAGAAAGTGTACAGAAAAGCAGAAAATACTGCTTTTCTGTACATCCTCCGACTTAATGTTGTGGCGATATTAAGTCGGAGGAACCAAAAGGTTAAAAAGAAAAAAAAAAGTGTGCTGGCGGTCAGGTTAGGGAAAGGGACGCTCAGTTAACGAGCGTCCATTTTTGTAACCCATGGCTGTGCACAGGTTAGAAGAACGGACGCTCGTAAAAACCCGCTTGACAGCCACCTCTCCTGGGCGCCCGCCGCCAAGGAGGCGCTAGGACCGCGCAATTGTCCCTTGCATCCCTTTTTTTAGCGCGGCCCCCCTCATTTAAATATTATATCACATGCCCAGGAGAAGTGGCTGGGCGCGTGTTAGGAAAGCGGGTGCTCAAGACTGAGAGCCCATTTCCCGCGCGACTTTACTGTATCGGCCTGTAAGTCTTTACAGGTATTATGTGGACAAATAAGCAGCCGCAGCAAGAACTTCTTTGCACCATGGATTTCTTTTTATGTTTTAGGATTTATTTTTTCTTGGCCTCTGACAGGATCCTCAGTTAGTAGCTTTCTGTTCTGTACTGTAATCAGGGGCTTAGAGAGCGAGATTTACTTCCTCCTAAGAAATGGAAGCAAAGACGTTATAACTGCTAATTCATCATTGACTTCCTTTTTCACTTTCCTCTGCCAGCCACAGTTAGCGAAGAAGGAAGTGTTTAACAGACTAAAGTGCTTCTCCTATTAAGTTTCTCCATTCTGCTTTAACACCCGCACAGCTTGTTCTTTGCTCTGTTCCCAAACTGCAGCAACCTCAGAGGCTTCCCAGGAAAATTGGTGCATTGTAAAAGAGCTACAATAGGGCTTGTTGCTGCTGAAAAACTTGGCAACCCTGGAGGAAGAGGGAAAGAGTGGAGGGGCGGGGGAGAGCATTGGGAAAGGAGTGGGAAGGACAGGCGGGATATGAGGAGGGAGGAGCCATGACGGAGGGAGGGAGGAGAGGACAAAGAGAACCATATGGGAGAGGGGTAGAGAGGGCTACAGGAGAAAGGAGAAAGGGGGCATGAAGAATGGAGGAAGAGGAACCACAATGAACAGCGGAGAGTCAAAAGATAGAGATAGATGGGAGGAGCAGAGGGGAGGCCTGAGGAAGAGATGGGAGAGGAGCAGGGAGAGCCAAAGGTAAAGGGGGAAAGAGGATAAGGTGTTAAGCGCCACACCATTTCTTATGACGCTTATGACCAGAGAGACAAGAATACTTAGATTTTTGTTGAAAGCATAATTTTTTATTATTCAGTATAAGTATTCTTGGGAGATGCTGATGCCATGTCTCTGACACACTGACTACCAGCAGCTCATCGTCTACAGGAAGAGATCCTTCTTTTATAGATAACATTCAATATTGAACACAGGTAGAAGGTTCTAGAGATTTGCATGACTGCTCAAAGGATCATTTACATAGGTTGTCATGGCAACAGCATGATGTGACTAACTCTGAATTGCCCTGATTACTTCCCCCCAGGTATGGCTCATTTACCATCACTCTCGAGATAGTCCTTTGTTCTGTTAAAATCTTACTGGTCAAGATAATTAACACATGGCTGTGTTTATAGAAACTCCTGAGAATAGTGCCTGAAGCTCCCGCCGTTGGTTTCTTCTTTGTGACCCTATGAATTGGCCTCACCTTTCTGGCACCAGCTTGCCTGCCTGTCCAGCTGAATTTTGCAAGTCATTCTCAGCAAGTCACTTAGAGTTCATTCATCCAAAGCAGGCTAAGAAAACCCGAGGATTCTGGGGTTTTTTCTTTCTCCATGTTGGTTTTCTGTTCAGGCATACTTCTCAGAGGGCACAAAAGGAATGAGAGACAGAATTACATAAGGAACATGGGAGTGGAGAGAGGCGCAGGAGAGTGAGGGGGAGAGAATGATCAATGGGACATAAAAAGGGGGAGGGAGTCTGAGGGGACATGAGCTCGACAAGACGGGCTGGAGGAGAATGATAGTGGCGGCTCCAGAAATGTTTGTATTTGGTGGGGCATAGAGGGAGCACAGTGAATTTCTGAGTGGTCAAGTGCCTTTGCCTCCAACCAATTAAAGTGGTTTACCTAGCCTGGGGGGGGTAGAAGCTCCTTGTCTAGGGGGCCCTTGTGCACCCTCCCCCCCCCCCCCCCCGTGAGATGCCCCTGCAGGGTAGAAGAGGTAGAAGTCAGAGACAGGAGGGGAAAGGCTGGGAAGGCGTGATGGTGGAAATAAGATGAGAGATAGAAGGAAGTACTTCCGGTGATGACATCACCCTGAGAGGTCGCTTACATCCTGTTCTCTCCCTAGGAACCAGTGATAATCTCAGTAATCCTGCTGAGAATCAAGGCTCTAATAATCAATACCGATGGTACAAATTAGAAGCATTAATGGACAATTTCGTCATTAAAAAATAGAGCAAAATGACCAGGAGATCGAAGAAAATGGGACCAGACAAACCAATGTCTGCAGAGGGCAAAATGGCACCGGAAGTAAGCCAGGCTGCTGAGGGGATCTCAGATGTGACCATCCGAGAGCTTACCTGGGCGGTAACTGCAGCGGTCATGAACCAGCTACAAAAACTCCAGTCCTCTGCAGATGAGCTGAAAGATAAGATGGAGAATTACAATGCAGCATTCATGGGACTGAGCCAGAGAGTCTCTGCTCATGAGGATTGCCTTGATAGTGTAGATGTGACGCTGCTGGAGCTGCTGGGTAAAAAACAAGTCTCTAGAAGAAAAATTAGATGACCTAGACCACTGTAACTGGTGCAATAATTTGTGCATCTTGGGTGTCCCTGAGTCACAGCAGGGTGAAGCAATACTTGAATTTTGTGAGAACTGGCTGCCAGAAATGCTGGGAGTGAGCATAGCAGAACTGGTGATACCGGCTTATCGAGTGGCCTCACTTGGTCAACAATCTGAGTGACCACGGCTGATCGTAGTTAAGTACCTTAATAACATGAATAAAATGAAGCTCTTCACAGCTTGCCGGAAGATCAAAGAATTCAAAGACGAGAAGAGCAAGCAGTCAATCTTCCCATAATTTTCAGCCAAAGTTATGGCCTCACGCAGGGAAATGTCACCTTACCGCACACAACTTTATCAAAAGGGGGATAAAGTTCTCCCTTCAATTTCCAGCACGCTTGCGGGTCTTCTATAAAGGGGAGGAGACCAGAGTGCGCAATACCAGCAAGGAAGCACAAGCATTTGAGAAGCAGCTCCCCTCTTGACTTCACCACTGAGCTGATCCAAGTAAGCGATAGTCTACTGATTTGTTGAAGTTTATTGATTCTTCCTGTTTCTGCCGCTTCCTTGGATTAAAAGATTTCTGGCATAGAGCAATCATGTAGTATGGAACAGTGCAAAGCCCAAGTTAGCACATTTTGTTCGCCCAGTTTTCTGCTTGACCTCAGTGTTTTCTTGTTGCTGCAATTATTGTGAACAGGTTAAAAAAACATTATTACCTCAAAGTTACCTGTGCTGCAGAAAGCAGTGCTGGGCAGGGATAGCGTGCTGCTCTTTTGTTTTGATACTGTCTTTCCACCAAAACAGCTGAGAGATCAAACAGAGCTGCAAGAATGATGTAATAGCCTGAATTCTTAAAGGGGCAAGTTATATTAGCATCGCAGGGGCAGGCACAAAATTAAAATAAAAGAAATCAAAGTAAAACAAAACTAAAACAGAGTAAAATAAAGGCAAGAAGGGGGAAAGGACAAGCAGCAGAGAGCACTTACCAAGTTCCTGCAGCAATAACAAGCTACCACAGCCCCTCTGTGACAAGCTACTGCAGCCCCTCTCCCTGGGAATGACAGAGGCACATCGGAGCACAGCAGGGCAGCAGCAAAGGATGCTAGGATAGCCACTGCTTCTAAGGCTGTAGGAGGGAGGTTTCTGGAGAGAAAGATGAATCCCGGTAAGCCCATGTAGCTCCCGGGAAAAAATAGTTTAAAAATAAATGTTTGGACCAGATTGAGTGTTGGGTTGACCAGTGCTAGCCCCCATCACTTGTGCAAGGTTGGTTTGGTGTGTTTATGTGGTCAGGGAAAGCCCCTGTGCTGGGACTCGAGTCTAAGCAGAAATCCAGTCCATGTTTTCCTGCAGGCACAGGGCTGGTGCAAGGGTATTAGGTGCCCTAGGCGAGCCTTCTTCCTAGCACTGTGCCTGCCCCCCACACACCACCATCAAGGTCAAGGCCCCCCCCCCCCCCATTCCGGTCCTGACCTCATTCACTCAGACAGGCCACCTTCTCTTACACACACTTAGGTTTCTTGTCTCATTCACACAACACCCCTTACACAGGCTCCCTCTCTCTCTCTAACACCATTGCTGTCTCACACACACACAATCCTTCTCACACACACACACAGAAACAGAGGTGCTGCTCGAGGCCCGCCGAGTCTCTGCTTCTCTCTGCCGTGAGTGGGGTGGGCTCCACTCGCTGCCCCACATGGCTGCTCTTTGCCACTCCCTAATGGCTAGCACCCTAGGTGACCACCTAGTTCACCTATTGGGACACACTGGCCCTATGTATATGTATCGTAAAACTCAAAAGCACAGGGGCCAGCCTTGTGGCTTTTGTCAGTAATTTGCCTAGTGTAGGAGCACAAAAAAGTAAGGTGACTATTCCCTAGAACCTTGTTTTGGGACAATGCAGCTATTTTTAAAATTAAGGAAAATTAAAAAGAAGTGGCTGACACTGGCAATTTCAAGGCTGAGAGTGACAGTTCCAAGGAAAGTTAAGATTTCTAAAAGTGGCACTACTATGGAGTGACATCAGTGGAGCAAGGATTTCCTCTGAGAGAAAGAGATTTTCCACGTGAGGACAGGACTGCTAGTAGTCAGCTCTGCCAAACCCAAAAAGTATTTGTAGTGAAGCTAGCCTGCACCCTAAGGGGAACATCCAGAAACCAGTAACCCTGCTGTTACTCAGTTTCTGGGACCCTGGGAGATTTTAAAGAAAGAAAGAAAAAGAAGATCTGATTCCAGATAAGAACATAAGAACATGCCATACTGGGTCAGACCAAGGGTCCATCAAGCCCAGCATCCTGTTTCCAAAAGTGGCCAATCCAGGTCATAAGAACCCGGCAAGTACTCAAAAACTAAGTCTATTCCATGTTACCGTTGCTAGTAATAGCAGTGGCTAATTTCTAAGTCAACTTAATTAATAGCAGGTAATGGACTTCTCCTCCAAGAACTTATCCAATCCTTTTTTTAAACACAGCTACACTAACAAATTCCAGAGTTTAATTGTGCGTTGAGTGAAAAAGAACTTTCTCCGATTAGTTTTAAATGTGCCACATGCTAACTTCATGGAGTGCCCCCTAGTCTTTCTATTATCCGAAAGCGGAAATAACCAATTCACATCTACCTGTTCTAGACCTCTCATGATTTTAAATACCTCTATCATATCCCCCCTCAGCCGTCTCTTTTCCAAGCTTTTCCTAACCTCTTTAGTCTTTCCTCATAGGGGAGCTGTTCCATTCCCCTTATCATTTTGGTAGCCCTTCTCAGTACCTTCTCCGTTTTATTCACCATTCCCTTTCTAATAATTCCCAACATTCTGTTGGCTTTTTTGACTGCCACAGCACACTGAACTGACAATCTCAATGTGTTATCCACTATGACGCCTAGATCTCTTTCTTTGGTAGTAGCACCTAATATGGGAACCTAACATTGTGTAACTATGGCATGGGTTATTTTTCCCTATGTGCATCACCTTGCACTTATTCACATTAAATTTCATCTGCCATTTTGATGCCCAATTTTCCAGTCTCACAAGGTCTTCCTGCAATTTATCACAATCTGCTTGTGATTTAACTACTCTGAACAATTTTGCATCATCTGCAAATTTGATTACCTCACTCGTCGTATTTCTTTCCAGATCATTTATAAATATATTGAAAAGTAAAGGTCCCAATACAGATCCCTGAGGCACTCCACTGCCCACTCCCTTCCACTGAGAAAAATGTCCATTTAATCCTACTCTCTGTTTCCTGTCTTTTAGCCAGTTTGTAATCCACGAAAGGGCATCGCCACCTATCCCATGACTTTTTACTTTTCCTAGAAGCCTCTCATGAGGAACTTTGTCAAATGCCTTCTGAAAATCCAAGTACACTACATCTCCCGGTTCACCTTTATCCACATGTTTATTAACTCCTTCAAAAAAGTGAAGCAGATTTGTGAGGCAAGACTTGCCTTGGGTTAAAGCTATATTGACTTTGTTCCATTAAACCATGTCTTTCTATATGTTCTGTGATTTTGATGTTTATAACACTTTCCACTATTTTTCCTGGCACTGAAGTCAGGTTAACCAGTCTGTAGTTTCCCGGATTGCCCCTGGAGCCCTTTTTAAATATTGGGGTTACATTAGATATCCTCCAGTCTTCAGGTACAATGGATGATTTTAATGATAGGTTACAAATTTTTACTAATAGGTCTGAAATTTCATTTTTTTAGTTCCTTCAGAACTCTGGGGTGTATACCATCCAGTCCAGGTGATTTACTACTCTTCAGTTTGTCAATCAGGTCTACCACATCTTCTAGGTTCACCGTGATTTGGTTCAGTCCATCTGAATCATTACCCATGAAAACCTTCTCCAGTACGGGTACCTCCCCAACATCCTCTTCAGTAAACACCGAAGCAAAGAAATCATTTAATCTTTCCGCGATGGCCTTATCTTCTCTAAGTGCCCCTTTAACCCCTCGATCATCTAACGGTCCAACTGACTTCCTCACAGGCTTTCTGCTTTGGATATATTTTAAAAAGTTTTTACTGTGAGTTTTTGCCTCTATGGCCAACTTCTTTTCAAATTCTCTCTTAGCCTGTCTTATCAATGTCTTACATTTAACTTGCCAATGTTTATGCATTACCTATTTTCTTCTGTTGGATCCTTCTTCCAATTTTTGAATGAAGATCTTTTGGCTAAAATAGCTTCTTTCACCTCCCCTTTTAACCATGCTGGTAATCGTTTTGCCTTCTTTCCACCTTTCTTAATGTGTGGAATACATATAGACTGTGCTTCTAGGATGGTATTTTTTAACAATGACCACGCCCCTTGCACACTTTTTACCTTTGTGGCTGCTCCTTTCAGTTTTTTTCTATTTTTCTCATTTTATCAAAGTTTCCCTTTTGAAAGTTTAGCACGAGAGCCGTGGATTTGCTTACTGTCCCCCTTCCAGTCATTAATTCAAATTTAATCATATTATGATCACTATTGCCAAGCGGCCCCACCACCGTTACTTCTCTCACCAAATCCTGTGCTCCACTGAGAATTAGATCTAAAATTGCTCCCTCTCTCTTCGGTTCCTGAACCAATTGCTCCATAAAGCTATAATTTATTTCACCCAGGAACTGTATCTCTCTAGAGTGTCCCGATGATACATTTGCCCATTCAATATTGGGGTAATTGAAGTCTCCCATTATTACCGCACTAATTTCTCTTAGCATTTCACTGTCAGTCTCACCATCTTGACCAGGTGGATGGTAGTATACTCCTATCACTATAGTCTTTCCCGACACACAAGGGATTTCTACCCATAAAGATTCAATTGTGCATTTAGTCTCATGCAGGATGTTTATCCTGTTGGATTCTATGCCATCCTGGACATAGAGTGCCACACCTCCTCCCGGGTGCTCCTCTCTGTCATTGCGATATAATTTGTACCCCGGTATAGCACTGTCCCATTGGTTGTCCTCCTTCCACCATGTCTCTGAGATGCCAATTAAGTCTATGTCATCATTCACTGCTATACATTCTAATTCTCCCATCTTACTTCTTAGATGTCTGGCATTAGCATACAAACATTTCAAAGTTTGTTTTTTGTTTGTATTTTCATTCTGCTTTTTAATTGATAGGGATAAGTTAAAATGTTTTAGCTCAGGTGAATTTTTAGTTACAGGTACTTGGACTACTTTTCTTATTATTGGAACCTCACTGTCAGGATGCCCTAATTCTAATGCATCATTAGTATCCTTTGAAGATACCTCTCTCTGAACCATGCGCTGCTGAGCGACTGTCGGCTTTCCCCTTTGTTCTAGTTTAAAAGCTGCTCTATCTCCTTTTTGAAGGTTAGCACCAGCAGTCTGGTTCCACCCTGGTTAAGGTGGAGCCCATCCCTTCGGAAGAGACTCCCCCTTCCCCAAAAGGTTCCCCAATTTCTAACAAAACTGAATCCCTCTTCCTTGCACCATCGTCTCATCCACGCATTGAGACTCCGGAGCACTGCCTGCCTCTGGTGACCTGCGTGTGGAACAGGGAGCATTTCAGAGAATGCTACCCTGGAGGTTCTGGATTTTAGCTTTCTACCTAAGAGCCTAAATTTGGCTTCCAGAACCTCCCTCCCACATTTTCCTATGTCATTGATGCCCACATGTACCACGAAAGCCGGCTCCTCCCCTGCACTGTCTAAAATCCTATCTAGGTGATGCGTGAGGTCTGCCACCTTCGCACCAGGTAGGCATGTTACCAGGCGATCCTCATGCCCACCAGCCACCCAGCTATCTACATTCCTAATAATCGAATCACCAACTATGACGGCCGACCTAACCCCTCCCTCTTGGGCAGTAGGCCTTGGAGACACATCCTCGGTACGAAAGGACAATGCACCACCTGGAGAGCAGGTCCTTGCTACAGGATTCTTTTCTGCTGCACCTGGTTGGTGCTCTCCAAACATGAGACCTTCTTCCTCCAAGGCAGCACCAGGGCTGCCAGTCTGAAGTTGAGACTTGGCTACTATGTCCCTGAAGGTCTCATCTATATACCTCTCTGTCTGCCTAAGCTCCTTCAGGTCTGCCACTCTAGCCTCCAGAGATCGGACTCGTTCTCTGAGAGCCAGGAGCTCTTTGCATCGCATGCACATGTACAACTTCTCACCGGTGGGTAAAAAATCATACATGTGACACTCTATGCAAAAGACTGGGAAGCCACCCTCTTACTGCTGGACTGCTGCCTTCACCTCAATTTTGTTCAGTTCCTAGTTAAGTTTTAGGTTGCTATGGGAGTAGGAATATGTCTAATTATTGTCCTTTAAATGTATTAGATCCCAGAGAGATTCCTGTGCTCTGAAGGTAAATAAAAGAAGGGACAGAGTAGTTAATAGTAAAGCAGTTGAACAGGAATGTGGTAATTATTTTTGCCTTTTCTAATTAGAGGGAATTAGGATTTTATTTGGTGTGTACAATAAATGCTGTTCCCCTGAAATTAAAGACAGGGACTTCCTGATTATCATTTATTTTCATTACCTAGATAAAACAGTTTCACCAAGCCATTGGACACTCGCAGCAGAAAGACTTTTAGCTTGTGGAAGATAACTTGTACCAGGTAGGTAGTCTTTCTTTTTGATTTGGTATAGTTAGGTAGTAGGTATACCGATGGAAGACCAGACACCAGCGACCTCAGGACAGTTCCTGTGCTAGAGACCATCGGACCAGAGATTGCATCACAATGGACTGAGCTTGGATCCCAGAAAGGAGTGTGCATACACCTACAAAAGGAAATCACACCTTAGGCCTAGCCAGACTAGCAAATTAGCATAATCTAATTGAAGGTAACACAAATGGACAAAAAACCAAAAACATACCATAAGAGGGGCACTTGGTTTTTTAGAAGAGCCTGGAAAAAAAGAAAAAAATACCAACAAAGCCTTCATTGCTTATTATGATACAGATCTGAAGGTTAAACAAAGTAAAGTGAAGACCAGCACACAAAGAATAAAAGTAATACTTATCTGACTTGGAGTTGAATCCAGCAGAAGGTTCTTGGAAAAAAAGAGAACAGAATTGTTAATATTGTTAATAAAAAAATTATGTTAAAAAATTAATATTGTTTTGCACTGATACCAGAAAAGAAAAAATTGGAAAGTATTTACAATTTCTAATTGTTGTTTACTTGTCTTTGGTTGACAAAAGGTTTTTTGAAGTATTATTACCGAGATACATGCTTCAGAACTTGACTACTTGTATTGTTTACTACAAGATTGCTTCTAACCATTTTCTTTTTGGTAAAAATAAACTTGTCAGACTTGATTATCAGCAATTGTTTATTTCCAAGGTACTTCAGGTAACCTCCTTCCTCAGGACAGTTACCCTGAATTTCTCCCTGCTTCCCCTCCTTGCCCCTGGGAGACTTTGCTGGATCCCATTCCTGTACAGGAGACCCAGTAAGGAAGAGGGCATAGAACAGCCCACCCTGTGAGGTTCCATCTAGAGGCCTTGCAACTCAGCAACATTTAGCACCCCTCCAGCCTCAGCCACGACAGCGGGAGAAGGTCTCTGCTACAGGGGGGCGCTGTTTAGATTATCAACGAGCCTAACAGATGTATAAATTGCCTTGGTTTGAGTTTAACAGCGGCGTACAGGAGAGCATCTGCAGGAACGTTTGTCTACTAAGATTTTGTTTTATCATTTCAAGAAGAGTATTTGCAATATAGAGCATGGTTGTTAGTAACTGCTAGTTTGCTGCATACTCTTCGTTGGCTCCAGGAGACCCTGGGATCTGCGCTTAGAAAGGACCTTTGCCATGGAGGACAGAGAACACCTCTGAGGGGATATCTTCATTTCCTCCTGATCAGATTCAAGGAATTGGAGACAGACTGTAACTGAAACTGGGACTGAGCTTCTCTTTGCTGGGGGTGGGGGGGTGGGGGTTTGAATGGGTAAGGATGATGTGTGATGTTTGGGTAATTGGGTTGTTTGTAGGTATGACTGACTTTCTGACTTTCATCCAGTGGTCATTGTTTAAACCCTGGCACACCTATCCCGTAGCTGTGCTGGGGAACTTTGGCTGGGGAGTCCCTCCATGCATTTGTATGTAACTTAATTTTTTCCTATATTGCTTCTTTTTCTGGAATGGTCCAGGTTAACAAATGTTCCCTTAATGTAAATGGGTTGGATTCGCCCATAAAATGGAGCTACGCCGGAAAAAAGCTAGTGTGGCCTTCCTCCATGAAACCCACCTTACTGAGATCGAGCATGCCAAGTTTAAGAGAGAGTGGGTAGTAGGCCAATGTTTTTTACTTGTCTTTTTCCACTAGGCAGAGGGGAGTAGCTATACTAGTACATAAAAATGTTCCCTTTGAATTGGTGTGTAAGCTGATTGATCCAGGAGGCCAATATATATATATTTTTTTTTTTTGGGACAGTTCATGGGGTAAAATTGATATTAGTTAATTTATATGTGCCTAATTTGTATTTGCATATATTTTCCACTTCTTTAGTGGCTAGGCTGGTTTCTCAGGAAGGCTACATCTGCGTAATGGGGGGCCGTCTTTAATATCACTGACAACCCTATTATAGATTGTAAGCTTCCACAAGCCCCCAAGACAAATCAGTCTGAAATTGGAATAGGTTTTGTATTGCAGGAGCTACATCTTGTCGATGCCTGGCGTCTCTCCCATATGAAAGATCAGGAATTCACATACTATTCTTATGTCCATAATGTATATTCTTGTTTAGATTATCTTCTTCTTTCAGAGGTTTAGTTTGACATAATTATATCCTATGAAATAACTGATGTCCCTTTTTCAGATCATGCTATGATATTTCTCCAGTTGGAATTTGTAGTGAATGAGCGTAGAGCTTCGCAATGGAGGATGTCACCATTACTATATCAGATCAAAGAGTTTGCCAGATATCTAAGGGATAAATGTAAGGAATATGGCAGCACAATGATTGGCAAGAGACTAATGCTGGACAATTCTGAAGCGCAGTTAAAACTGTCCTACAAGGGCATATCTTATCATCTTGGGTAGGCAAGAGAAGAGAACAAACTAAAAAAACACAAGAATTTTCACAGACTTTGTAGCGCTTGAAATGAGTACATATACGTACTCTCTCCCTAGAGGATAAAAAAAATTAGATAGACATAAAAAAGGAATTAGATGTTTTATTAGACCAAAAGGCTAAGCAAAATTTATTATATTACCAATATAAATTGTTTCAGTGGGGCACTAAGTCGGGAAAATTGTTAGCTAATCTGCTGAGAATTTCAAAACCGAAATCCCTAATTACCCGTTTACATTATATTTATGTTATCCAAACACATACCCCAGAGATCTTGACTGCATTTGAAGATTTTTTTTTACTGGTCTTTATTCAGCAGAAGGGTCAGATATAGATAACAAAACTTTTTCAAGTTATAGCTCTTCCCCGGTTGAAGCTCATAAGTCAGTACTGGATACTCCCATACAGGAAAATGAAGTCCGTTCAGTTATTAGACAGCTGAAATTGGGGAAGTCCCAGAGTTGGGCCAGAGTTTTACAAAATATTAGGGGATGACATCCTTGTAGATATGTTTAAGGGGTCTCGGGAGAAGGGGCAATTTGAGCTTGGATACAACTTAGCCATGGTAGTGTTGATCCCTAAGCCAGGTAAGGATCTTTTATATCCGGAATCAAATAGACTTATGTCCTTCTTGAACCAGGACATAAAAATATTATCAACTATCCTAGCTAATAGATTAAATGAGATTATTTGCTCTTCTGATCAAATGGGATTCATCAAGAGGCGTCACTCCTCCACTAATTTGCTGAAAGTGTTGGCCATCTAGTTGCCTGCAGGGAAGACTAAAGATGGGATGTTGGCCAATCTGGATGCAGAAAAGGCCTTTGACAGGTTTGAATGGTCTTATATGTGGCGGGTACTGAGGCGAATTGGATTTGGTGATCAGTTCATACAATAGGTACAGCTATTGTACACTGATCCCAAAGGTCATATTTTGGGCAATGGAGCCTTGTTTAATAAGTTCGCACTTGGTAGAGGTACAACACAGGGATGTCCCCTGTCCCATTTGTTGTATGTCCTTGCTCTGGAGCCATTGGCTATTAAACTTTGGGCAATGACTATCTTTCAAGGTATATCACTTGGACAGAACATATCAAGTTGAGTTTATTTGTAGATGATATAGTGCTCTTTATAAGAAACCATGAGGAGTGACTCGAGGAAATAATACAAGAGATTCAAGGTTTTGGTTTATTCTCAGGTTAAAAATCAATTATGGCAAATCAGAAGCATTTCCTCTTGACCTTAGCTGAACTAATGAAGTTGGCAACAAGAATTGATCGCTGACTTCGCAACAAGGTTCAAGAGGCCAAGAGTCCCAGAAGACCACTTCTGGGAGAGTCTCAAGTTAAGTCTACGCCCAGGCCTACTCCCTCTGTTCCAGTTGCTGGTGAAGAAGAACCAATCTAATTAGGCCGCAATCATTTGACTTCAAAAGAAAGAAGAACGCGAAAGAGGTTGGGATTATGCATGTATTGTGGACAAGCTGGTCATGCTGTACAATCATGTCCTATATGTCCGGGAAACTGGCAGACCTAAGTCCTGTGGGAGGACTCTTCTTAGGCTAACTGCACCCTCTCCTCCACTCTCTCTCCCTGTCTCCTTAATCTGCGGACCTCTAGAATACCAGACCCTTGCCCTAGTGGACTTTGGGGCAGGAGGAAATTTCATATTGAAACGTCTAATGGAACATTTGCGGATCCCCACCACTACCATGACGTCTCCACTACTCCTATCTTCTATCCATGGGGAGCCCTTACTGGGTGAAGTAACCCTACTCACCGACCCAGTGAGCTTACGTACCGGAGCTCTTCATACAGAAACTATTTCCTTCTTTGTGCTAGAGAAGTCCATGCACCCTTTAGTACTGGGGCTACCGTGGCTGCAGAAACATATGCCGCAATTCAACTGGGTCACATTGGAGCTTTCACGTTGGGGACCAGATTGTATGGTAAATGTCTGATGGAAGTCTCTCCAATACCCTGCATGTCAACTACCCTGTTGTTGCCAGGGCTGCCACCTCAATATGCATCCTTTCAAGATGTATTTTCCAAAGAAGCCGCAGACGTACTGCCTCCACACAGATCATACGACTGTGCCATCTATTTGAAGCCTAATACAGAAACACCCAAAGGAAGGGTTTACCCCCTCTCCATAGTAGAAAATAAAGCTATGTCTGAGTACATACAGGAGAATCTTCAGAAAGGCTTCATAAGGCCCTCCAAGTCGCCTGCCAGCGCAGGCTTCTTCTTTGTGGGGAAGAAGGACAGAACATTGCGTCCCTGCATTGACTACAGAGGTCTAAATGAGATCACTGTAAAGGACCGCTATCCCTTACCACTCATCTCGGAGCTGTTCGATAGACTACAGGGAGCCAAGATATTCTCCCAGCTTGATCTCAAAGGAGCCTATAACCTCGTTCGCATCCGGTCTGGCGATGAATGGAAGACGGCTTATAATACCCGGGATGGGCACTTTGAATACCTGGTGATGCCCTTCAGCCTGTGCAATGCCCTGGCTGTCTTCCAAAACATGATGAACGACATTCTGCGTGCTCTACTCTACCAATGTGTCATTGTGTACTTGGACGACATCTTGATGTTTTCCCAGGACCTGAATACACACCAGGAAGATGTCAAAAGAGTGCTGCAGAGACTTTGTGAGAATCGCTTATATGCCAAGCTGTCCAAATGTGAATTCCACAAGGAATCAGTACCCTTCTTAGGGTACATTGTTTCTAACCAAGGCTTCCAGATGGATCCTCAGAAGCTTGAGAGCATTCAAACATGGACACAGCCCACCAGTTTAAAGACTCTTAGATGATTTCTGGGATTTACCAACTACTGCAGAACATTCATCAAGAATTACTCTTCACTAACTGTTCCACTAACAGCAATGACTAAGAAAGGTACCAACGTGGCCAATTGGTCTACGGAAGCTGTGACAGCATTTCAGAAGCTGAAATATGCCTTCTCGAGTAAGCCATGCCTCCACCATCTTGACCCAACATGGCCTTTTATTGTGGAAGTTGATGCCTCAGATGTAGGTGTAGAGGCCATGCTAAGTCAGATCAGTGACTCTAAGATCTTGCATCCATGTTCCTTTTTCTCCCAATGCTTCTCACCTGCGGAGAAGAACTACGGCATTGGGGATAAAGAACTATAGGCAATAAAGATGGCATTCAAAGAGTGGCGACCCTGGCTAAAAGGTGCACAACATCAGATCACTGTTTTCACTAATCACAAAAATCTGGAGTACGTCCATCACGCTCAGCACCTAAACCATAGGCAGGCGAGATGGCCCTGTTTTTCAACAGATTTGCCTTTGTGCTGAAATATCACCCTGGAGATAAGAACATCAGAGCAAATGCCCTATCTTGCTCATTCCTCTCTGAAGACATACCTGATGAACTCCAGCATATCATCGACCCAAAGAGAGTTATCCTGTCAGCTACACATCCTGTACCTCTGGGTAGGACCATTGTACCCTACAACCTAAGAAAGAAATTGTTAGCATGGGCTCACGATTCAAAACTGGCTGGACATCCTGGTCAAAGAAGAACTCTGGCTAAATTACAGAAGTACTACTGGTGGCCCTCCATGAAGGAAGACATGTTCGCCTATGTTGCTTCTTGTGCAAATTGTGCCAGACAGAAACCTCCGCCTGGATGTCCTTGGGGTCTGCTTCATCCCTTACCAGTACCAGATGAGCCCTGGACTCACATTGCTACAGACTTTGTAGTAGACTCACCACTTTCTGGAGGCAACAATAGCATCTGGGTTACAGTGGATCGTTTCTCGAAGATGGCTCACTTCGTGGCTCTCCCTGTCTTGCCTTCAGCCATGGAGCTTGCTAAACGTTTCATCACCCACATCTTTCGCCTACACGGCATGCCAAAACACATTGTCACTGACAGAGGAGTGCAATTTACAGCAAAGTTCTGGAAGGTTTTGTGCAAGAAGTTTGACATCACTCTCGACTTCACCTCTGCATACCATCCTCAGTCGAATGGCCAAACTGAGAGAATGAATAGGTCACTCAAGCAGTTCCTTCGAGCCTATGTTGGTTCACATCAGAATGACTGGGCTAAACTGTTGCCCTGGGCTGAATTCGCCATCAACTCTCATCCAGCAACATCTACTGGATCAACACCATTTGAAGTGGTCTACGGATGACTACCCTTACCACCTTTGCCACTTCCACTTTCAGTGTCATCCTCGGCAGCTCATCTACTGCCAATGACATTCAATCACTCTGGAGAAAGACTAAAGAGATGCTCCAAAAAGCAGGACAACAAGCAAAGAAAGGCTACGATGCTCACCACTGCAAGGCTCCTGAATTTCAGCCTGGTGACAAGGTCTGGCTGTCTACCAAACATCTAAGACTTAAGCTACCATCAGTTCGATTTGCTCCACACTTTGTTGAACCCTTTCTCATCCTCCGATGACTGGGGACACTCACGTATAGTCTGAAACTTCCTCCAGCAATAAAGAGGCAGAGCTTGGGAATACCTCCTGTCATGGGAGGGTTATGGACCTGAAGAAAACTCGTGGGAACCTTTGGCTAATATCATGGACAAAGAGGTGCTTCGTCAATTCCACCGAATACATCCTCGAAAACCAAGACCAGGTAGGGGGTCTGGAGGGGGCCCTTTGAAGGGGGTACTGTTGCGTCCATCGGTCTCAAATGGCTTTGACCTCTGTGCCTCACCTTTCTCTCTGCTCTCCCCGTTAGCCTCAGGAAGATGGCCACCGCCGCGTCTCCATGCTGCTCTCTCTGGCGTCCCTGGAACGGCAATGGCTAGGCAATCTGCCATGTTCCTCCTGATGGCCTCCTAGGGTGCACACACCACCCAAGTCTTTATCCATGTCATGGCGGGAACCTCGGGGGCAGCCCCCTCGAGTGACGTCACACCATCCGGGTATTTAGCCTGCCCTTCGTTTGCTAACAAATCGAGTTAGCAAGGATTGGACTTGTCCGGTCTAAGCTACTCTGCCGCTTCCCTGCTGCTGCTGGAAGCTCTCTCTACCCTTCGGGGTAATTCTCTAACCTGGGTACCCACTCCTCGGGGGCCCTTTGCTTTCTTTCAGGTGCCTTTCAGGGATCAGGTACTCATTCCTCGAGGGCCTGCTCTCCCTGCCTCGGTGCCTGTATTCAACTACTTCTGCCTGCTGGGTTCTCCATCTATACAGCTACCAACTTAGTGAGTAATCTAACATTGTCAGTCTGTCTCATCTACAGATCAGCACTGGGAACCTGCATCCTGCACTCCCTATACTATCATTGCGAGACAGGTCTCCTCTGCCGAGAGCGCCTGGATTGCTACCTCTGGATCACCTCACTACTGCCACCTCTGGTGGTAATACTCTGCTGTATAATAAAAGACAAATCTCTGTGTTTGCGTGTCTCGAGTCTAGCCTAGTACTGTGGTTCCTCATGGGGCTCCTCCCTGTGGGCAGTACCATCACCACAGTACCCAAGAATCCACTCCAACACCTCAAAACAATAAGGACCTGTGAAGGTGCAGTTCCAGCTTGGATTCCAAAACAATAAGGACCTGTGAAGGTGCAGTTCCAGCTTGGATTCCACCCATCTGAGATGTATTTATTTATTTATTTATCGGGTTTTATGTACCGTCATTTGGGTTCGCCATCATAACGGTTTTACAATTTCAATACATGTAAAATAACACTTAATAAATAAGGGTAGCAAATAATAGAAATAAAAATCATGTAAAAGTTTCAATAAAATATCAATAAAATTATCTAATAAGTAAGATAAATATTAAAAAAGTAATAGATTATTTCTGCTGGTTGGGGCTCTGGATACCAAGAGAGCAAAGGTCCTAAAGAAGCTAAAAGAAATAAAACTTAGAAAGGTCTAGTAGTATAAGAGTGTGGGAGTGGAGAGATGGGGTTGTAAGAGCGTTGTTATGAATCTTGATAAGCTTTAGTGACAACCAGGTTTTGAGTTCTTTCTTAAATGTTTTCAGGTTTGATTGCAGTCTTAATTCAGTCGGGAGAGTGTTCCAGAGTTTAGGGCTGGCGAGTGAAATTGCGCTTTTCCGGACTGAGATGAGTTGAGCGGAACAGAGGGAATTGTTAAGAGGCCTTTGTTGGCTGAGCATAAATTATGATGTGGTACATGAAGTCTGATTGCTGCATTTAACCAGTCTGTTTGATCTTCGTATATTAATTTATGTAAAATGGTGAGTATTTTGTAATCAATTCAAGATTTTATTGGGAGCCAGTGTAAGGATGTTAGGATTGGAGTAATGTGTTTGTATTTTTTTGTGCCTGTTAAAATTCGAGCTTTGTTTTGTAAGATTTGGAGGGGACGAATGGTAGAAAGTGGTAGTCCAAAAAGAAGGGAATTGCAATAATCCAGATTAGAGAAAATAAGCAATTGCAAAACTGTTCTAAAAATCTTCTGGAGTTAAAAATGGTTTTAAACGTCTCAGATCTCCTAAGAAATATAAAAACCCAGAAGATGAACTAACTGTGAGTAAGGAGGACTTTTAGATCATCAGGGACAGCCATCTGGAGCCTTCACCCGCTGGGGAGAGAGAGATTTGAGCTCTCTGTGCAGAGGCAGTAACTTTATATTTCTGAAGGGGCTTCCTGCTCATCTAAGAGGTATCCTGCCCACCTGGGGACTCTATTTTTACAAGCCCTGGAGGATAGAAGTTTCCCTGGTTCTGGTGCCAGAGATTCCTGCACAGACTGAAGAGAGGGATTGTAAAAAGAAAAGACTCTGTGGTGCTGTGGATTAAGCTGTTGTTTCATCAAACTGTACCAGTAAATACTTTCTTTTTGGACACTAACTCCAGTGGTTTTATTTGGCATATTCAGCACACATTGGGATGTAGAATGTCCCAGGAACGAGAATAACAACATCAAGGGTCACCCTTAACACTCAGGGCCTTGGAAGTAATCCCCCCCCCCCCCAACCTGAAAAAAATTCCAGGACCTGGAAGTAAGATACTGTGTTCAAGCTAGCCTGGAAAGGTTCCAGCCCCAAAGAGTCGAACAAATATTTTATGGCCCCCACCCATGCTGGACAAGCACGGGGGGGGGGGGTGTTTACATTAGGAAGAGGGAAATATGGTGGTACGGAAGGAGGGGGGAAGTGAATGTGTGCCCCTCCCCCACTCCGAACAGTGAGGCACAGCCGAGAACCTCTCCTGGGCACGCAATGCAATATTTAAATGAGGGGGTCACGCTAAAATGGAGGCGCTAGGGATAATTGTGGGTCCCTAGCTCCTCCTTGGTATTGGGCGCACAGGAGAAGTGGTTGTCAGTGTGGGTTGGGAAAACGGATGCTCAATAGGAGAGTCCGTTTTCTCCCTCTGCCGGCACAATATACATGGCCTGGACCGTGTATCTTGTGTGTTTATATTGGGCGCTCACAATTTTTTTTTTTTTACCCAAAACTTTTTTTTTTACCAGAATCTGCTTTCTGTGGTGCCTCCTACTTAAAATCACGACGATACTAATAGGAGGAATCACAGAAAGCAGGATTTTTTTTTTGTTTTTATCAATGAGCCCATGAGCGCGGCATATCTTTACGCCAGCTCCGGGATGGCGTAAACTTTTCTGTTGGCCGTTGGAATTTCCATGTGATGAGCGCTACTAGCTACGCGGCATTTTGGACGCATTAATCCCCATATTGCATCGGGGATTATGGATGCAAGTCAAAAATGCACGTCTAATCGCCTGTTAAGCTGTGCGCTAGCTGCAGTGCACGGTTATTGCATCAGCCCCTTTGTGATGTGGGTTCTTCAAGAATGGTTATGCAGACGGTGAAGTGGACCTTAATTAGAGAAAGATTTTTTTAAATGCATAAATATTGTTAACAGGCGAAGGCCATGTTTTTTGCAGAGGCATGTTAAAGAGCTTAATGATTTTTAATTTTGTGTTTCCTATCTGTTTTGTTAGTTTTAACCATTATAAGCCTCCTGCTGTCATTATGACCTCACTGGCTGGTGGGAGAGTCCATTTGAGGCTGATGGAGGCAGAGGAGGAGACTGATGGAGGCAGTAGAGGGACTTATTTTCAAGACCCAGGAAGGGGGCAGGGAAGGGGCCACAGGTTCCCCTGTGACCTAAACCCACTCTTCACCACTTACCTGCAGGTAGTCCAACTTGGTTCTGTTGCTTGAGTTCCATTCTAGAATCTTCAGGTCCTTCAGTCTTCTGAGAGCCAGAGCCAGCAGAGATGCTCCTTGCTTGCTGCCCTCCTGTGAAATGCCACTGAGCCCAGGCAGCTCTGCATTTTATAAGCCTCCTGCTGTCATTATGACCTCACTGGCTGGTGGGAGAGACCATTTGAGGCTGATGGAGGCAGAGGAGGAGACTGATGGAGGGAGGAGGGACTTATTTTCAAGTCCCAGGAAGGGGGCAGGGCAGCCAAAGGCTGCGCCACCTCCCTAAAGGAAAAGAGAACAAAAAGGGATTTTCTTTCCCCCCGGCAAACTCTAGCGGGGACACTAAAAGAAAGAGGCCACAGGTTCCCCTGTGACCTAAACCCACTCTTCACCACTTACCTGCAGGTAGTCCACCTTGGTTCTGTTGCTTGAGTTCCATTCTAGAATCTTCAGGTCCTTCCGTCTCCTGATAGCCAGAGCCAGCAGAGATGCTCCCTGCTTGCTGCCCTCCTGTGAAATGCCACTGACCTCAGCCAGCTTTTCCTTTTATAAGCCTCCTGCTGTCATTATGACCTCACTGGTAGGTGGGAGAGACCATTTGAGGCTGATGGAGGCAGAGGAGGAGACTGATGGAGGGAGGAGGGACTTATTTTCAAGACCAGGAAGGGCGTGGCTGCCCCACCTCCCTAAAGGAAAAGAGAACAAAAAGGGATTTTCTTTCCTCCCGGCACACTCTAGTGGGGGCACTAAAAGAAAGAGGCCACAGGTTCCCCTGTGACCTAAACCCACTCTTCACCACTTACCTGCAGGTAGTCCACCTTGGTTCTGTTGCTTGAGTTCCATTCTAGAAGCTTCAGGTCCTTCTGTCTCCTGATAGCCAGAGCCAGCAGAGATGCTCCCTGCTTGCTGCCCTCCTGTGAAATGCCACTGACCTCAGCCAGCTTTTCCTTTTATAAGCCTCCTGCTGTTATTATGACCTCACTGGTAGGTGGGAGAGACCATTTGAGGCTGAGGAGGGACTTATTTTCAAGACCCAGGAAGGGGTCTTGAAAATATAACAAAAAGGGATTTTCTTTCCCCTCTGCACACTCTTTTAAGTATAAGATTGTGGTTGTTCATGTGTATCCTGCACTGAACAAGTTGTGGAAGATGCAGGTTATGAGATTTTTTTTTAAAGTAAATAAAACAAGTTTACTCTGTTTTCCATTTACTGTTAGGGTAGGGAGGAAATCCCCGCACTCCTTTCTTTCCATGAATATCTGACTCCATCTGTAAGAATAGGCCGGCAAAATAATGGACACTGACACATTGTAGCCAAATTTCGACAATAACTTTATTTTTCTGGAATATCCAGCCAGCCAACAACCATTTACATGGATGAGATTTCTCTACATATAGAATTACTAATCCAGCCAGAAAGTCAGGGAGCTTCCATAACAGTTAAACCACTAATAACAAGTTAGCAATTTAAGGACATAGGTGATACATCCTGAATATTGCCGTCGCTGCTGCTGACCAGAAGAGTCAGCAGGGTTCTCCGTTCCACTGACTTTTCTTTTCCCTCAGTCCTGGGGGGTGGGGGAGGGAGAGTGTCTGGGTTTTCTCACAACTTACCCCTAACAAAACTCTCATCCAATTGGAACCAAATCCCATAATCCCATTTCAAAGAGCGTTGCTCACACCTCCTATGGTCATGGACCTTTCCCCTTCAGTTTCCTCATTACCGTCCCCACAGTGCAGGGCTCCTCGGGTAAACCTCACATCAAGGACAACTTGGGGCAATTCCCTTACATCAGACTCACCCCATTCGTTCACTCCTGCTCTTCTCCTCTCTAGGCAGCTCCTTGGGAGGAGGATTAAAACACCCCCACTCTCCAGCCTCTCCATTCCACCACTCCGGTCCCAAACACTCTCCATGGCCTTGGACTTCCCCCCTTGAGGGAGAGAGAAGCCCCTGCCAGGGTCCCCCATTCCTCTCGGAGGGTCCCTGGGCCACCCCAGGCCACAAGCTGAGTACTCCGGTCAATCACATACCTGGAGGACCCTATACCCAACCCTATACTGGCAAGGGCAGGGAAGGAAAAGGGTAAAACCCCACCAGAGCCTCCCCCCTTTTATACTTTCTGCTTCTCTTTAACATCCAATCACAGAACCCAAACATTTAAGGTTACCGGTTAGCCGGCGGATTACGTTCGAAAATTTGATGATGGTTTGTGAAGTCTTAATGGCCTTGTGCCCGCCAGTTTTAATGAGTCTCTTAAATGTTATCGACCATGTAGGCCCCATAGGATCTGCTGTACAAAGTTTATTGGATGTTCCCTCACATAGAGTAGTCAGATGGGATGAATCTCGTGAATGGTTATTTTACATATGAGGACCTGAATTGTGGTACTCCTCGCCTTGCCTTTAAAAGAGGAGAATTCACTTTTAAAATGTAGGAAGACTGTTTAGGACTTTTATGGTTCCAATAAGCTTTAACTAATCATTTTTTATGGGCATAAGGTAGCTGTAAATTTTAAATCATGCAGTTTGATGATTTGGACTTTATGACTTGGCAGATGAGTTTTCTCTGCACATTCAGGTTTTAAACTTATGTTTAAAAACTGGATGTGCAGAGACTTTGTGATTTTATTTTATAATATGTGTTTATCTGTTTTAATGATTGTATTCATTTTAAAGTTTGATATGTATGTTTGTCGTCGTTTTAATGATTTCATGTTTTATGTTTCTATCACTGATTTTATGAATGTGAATTTGGAAATTGCCTAGAAATGCTGATAAGTAGAGTTGCCAACTAGCTCCAGATTTTCAGGACAGGTTGATCCAGGCCTGGTTTTACTCCCTTGCATGCAGGTACTTATTATCTTGCTTTTCTTAGGGAATGCAATAGGGAAATAAAAATAATTCCCAGCATGCAATCTGTTCTGAAAATCTGGGGCCAGTTGGCAACCCTACAGATCAAATAAATAAGGGGAGATATTCCATTTTCGACCTTCACATCATCTATTAAATATACTGTTCATTCATATAAACACCATCCAGTGATTGTTTTCGAATACCACACTACAAATGTAAAGAACATGTTATCAACATGGTTAGCAGTAAACATAGGGTGGTTTCCCCCACCCAAAAACTCTTGTATGGGTACCAAGTTCAGAGTGCACCAAAACTGGGGGATCTCCCTGCACGAGCCACCTGGTTTTCATTTGACTCCTATGACCCAACTCCCAGCCATCTGGAAGTCAATTCACCTATTTAGAAGCTGAGAAGGTGGTTCTGGTGGATAAGTTCTTTGGGCTGGTGAGCAGAATCTTATGCATGATCCTGAGTTTGGAAAGAGGCTCCTCAGGGATAGCTGCAATAGACTGCTGCTTCCATCAGTAGTGACAGGTTCCTGTACAGCTGTGTTTCCCAACCACCGTGACACTGGTGTGCCTTCCGACCTGATCAGGTGTGCCACGGAGTTGTGTTCGGATCCAGGCCAACACCTGGGCTCTGCTCTCAGCACCTCACAGCCAAGAGAAAAACCAATAGTGGCTCTCAAATATGTAACAGCTCCTTTCTGAAAGCGTATAATAATGAAGGCCTCTCCTTTCTAGCCACAGCATGAGCCCCGGGTTGTGGTAATTAATGAGCAGGCCACAGCTAGCTGCATCCACACTTTGTGTAGTACATATGTGAAGGACCCTACAGTCATATCACCATTAAGACCTGGTTGAGTCCCTGTTTCAGCTAGAGAGAGAAGGTTAGAGTAGAGGGAGGTACCAGTCAAATACAGCTCCTCCTTCTGTGGAGTCTGGAATGGCCGTCCCCCTGGAAGTCTATTTAGGAGCTCTCCACAGTCAGCTCGAGTGGCAGTCCCTTTCTGTTACCACAGAGTGCAGAGGTGTTAGGAGTTTACCTTTTGTTGGGTTACAGGCCCAGTCAGTAAGGCAGGCTAGCCCAGTCTGTTGGTCCTGACAAGGGTCGGGAGGGTTTTTCCTTCCTGTCTACTCATTAGCTGGCAGAGGTATCCCTCTGGGTGGCTTTTGAGGGTTTTGAGATTTTTATTAGGAGCCTCTCTGGACACCTGGGCCTGCCTTGCATGCAGGGATTGGGGAAGCCTGGGTGTGAACCGCCCAGGGATAGGGAAGATACACCTCTGAAGTGGTGGTGACCTGCTGTGAGGAGGGGACTCCGCTTTTAGTTTCTGTTCCTTTTGGGGAAAGAACACTTTTGTTAGAAGGTCCAGGAGGAAGGTTTTTGGGCCGCTTCTTCCTTCCTGCTAGAAACAAGAGAACAGCTTGTTTCAAAGAGGATCCACAGAGAGTACTAAAAAGGAGATCCTGAAGATTTGCTAACCGTGAGTAAAGGAAACAACATCTGGGGACACCCATCTGGTGTTCACCACCCTGGGGAGAGAAAGAGAGGATTTACACATAAGGAAAAAATAACCCTTGCTGTAGTTTCATGATGTTAGGTTCCATATTAGGAGCTACCACCCAGGAAAGAGATCTAGGCATCATAGTGGATAATACTTTAAAATTGTCGGCTCAGTGTGCTGCAGCAGTCAAAAAAGCAAACATAATGTTAGGAATTATTAGAAAGGGAATGGTGAATAAAACGGAAAATGTCATAATGCCTCTGTAACGCTCCATGGTGAGACTGCACCTTGAATACTATGTACGATTCTGGTCGCCACATCTCAAAAAAGATATAGTTGCGATGGAGAAGGTACAGAGAAGGGCAACCAAAATGATAAAGGGGATGGAACAGTTCCCCTATGAAGAAAGGCTGAAGAGGTTAGGACTGTTCAGCTTGGAGAAGAGACGGCTGAGGGGGGATATGATAGAGGTGTTTAAGAACATGAGAGGTCTTGAACGAGTAAATGTGAATCGGTTATTAACACTTTCGGATAATAGAAGGACTAGGGGGCATTCCATGAAGTTAGCAAGTAGCACATTTAAGACTAATCGGAGAAAATTCTTTTTCACTCAACGCACAATAAAGCTCTGGAATTTGTTGCCAGAGGATGTGGTTAGTGCAGTTAGTGTAGCTGGGTTCAAAAGAGGTTTGGATAAGTTCTTGGAGGAGAAGTCCATTAACTGCTATTAATCAAGTTTACTTAGGGAATAGCCACTGCTATTAATTGTATCAGTAGCATGGGATCTTCTTGGTGTTTGGGTAATTGCCAGGTTCTTGTGGCCTGGTTTGGCCTCTGTTGGAAACAGGATGCTGGGCTTGATGGACCCTTGGTCTGACCCAGCATGGCAATTTCTTATGTTCTTATGTTCTTACTCTCTGTGCCACATACTTTGCTATTTTTATCAGCTTGGAAGGGGTTTTGACCATCCTAAAGACCCTGCCCATTTGGGAGGTCTGCTTTACCTTAATCCAAGAGAGTAGATGATATGTGAGTCCTGCACAGATAGAGGGAAGAGACTGTAAAGGAATTGAAGAGAGATTTCTGTGATCCTGCAGTTTGAGTTTTGTGACATTCACCATCAGTACTTAACAGTAAAGCCTTTTATTTTGGACACTAACCAAATGGCTCATTTCTGCACTCACTGCACCACCCCTGTCACATCGGGAAAGGATTCCTTTTTCCCCGCCAATCCAGCGAATTCACACCTTGGGAAGTAAAGGAGGTACAAGAGCTAGTCAAGGTTCCTGCCCCAAAGAGTATAAATAACTTTATAGCCTCACTCGTGCTAGTCCAGCACACCGGGGTGGGGTTACACATACATTTCACACAGCACCTCCTCTTCATTCTTAAGCTTCCTCTTTTGAGGCCTTGCAACATCTGTCTTATCCTCAGGGTGGGTGAGATGGGAGAGTGTGCATCGTGCCCCGGATGTGACTCACTCTGAGGGTTGAGAGCATCAGCAGTGAAGGAGCTCTGGCAGTCACATGTAGCAGCCAATGTATTAACTAACAGACCGATGCAGGAAGCTGAGCATTAAAACAACGTGCTATTGATTTCAGTGCACGGTTTTAATGCTCAGATTAAAATACTTTTAAACTCCTGATGCAGTAGGCTAATGCTATGCAAACGCATCAGGAGTTTAAAAATGTGGGTGGCCTGTGAAATGTGCTTTCAATACAGGCCAAATACATATTTTAAGTCAGGAAGTGAGGAGCATTCCTGACAGGCAAGATTGTGCTCTGGGTATATGGTGGCAGTCGCCGCCCACTTAGCCAAATAAAAACTGACTTATACGGTTATCTGGTGCAGTTCTCCTCGGCCACTTAGCCAAATAAGTCAGAATTTATTCACAAAGTATTTCTGACATTTTTTTTTTCCATTTTCTCCCCCTTTTTTATGGGTTTTAAGTACCAGTGCAGTAGTGCTGGAAACTTAACCCCATTTCTGACCCTGAAATTAAGTTTCCAGTGCTAAGAAAATTCTAGCCGGGGCAACGCACCTCTCTACATCAGGAAGTAATGTTTAATGCCCTCATTTGCATGGGATTTCCATGCGAGGCCGTTAAGCATTATTCACAGTTTTCAATGCATATTTTGTACAGGTAAAACGCCTTCCAGCATCGACAGTAAGCTTTACTTGTACAAAATGTGCATTGAAGTGAGGGTAAAACTGTGCAGAAGGCTCTATGCATTATACTGCATTGGCCTGCAAGTCGGCTGCCCACACCATATGGACTTCTCCCTTCTTCTGCACTTGTATATACAGAAAGCTGGTCCATTGTGACAGGTTCACGTGGCTCTATGCCTTCCCACCCACCTACCCACCCCCGTTTTAAAATAGAGACTGGTAGGGCTTTCAATGCTTCCCTTGCTCTTTTTTTTAACCATACGAGCCCTCTCCATGTCTGCACTGCTGCCTCAATAGAGGTTGGTGTGCCACCCAACATTTTTGTAGTTGTAGGTGTTACTTGCGCTTGAAAAGGTTGGGGAACACTATCTGAAAACATAAACCAGCCCAAAGAAATGTCATTAGATGATCTCAAAAAAGATGAATGGATCTGAACAGAAGTCTTCAGAAGGATGGGTCCCATGATTGAGATGGACTAGATCTCTCTGGAGAATTGCAAATTCAGTGTGAAATGGCGCCAAAGAAGTGGACAACAAACCAGACTCGTCTGCTAATGAACTCACTTAAGGAGTCCTTCCAAATTACACTTAACAATTCTGCTTACAATTCCAGTGTCAGTGGCATATGCTGGAAGAAGCTTTTTTGAAGAATTGTTAAGTGATCTGGCTGTTCTCTCAATAGAGAAGGAAACTAATTCATTTCTGTTGCTTGAATGAACTCATTGAGGATTTTGTATATAGTGGAAAGCAAGACAAGTGGTCTCCATGTAGGCATTGCTTGGTTTTTTTTAAAGTGGGCCTGGAGCCTTTGTAGATTATGAGAAGTTTTAACAGACATAAAGCTCTCACTCCCTTACCCCTTTCTTACATCCTCAGGTACTTTTCTGCCAACCTTCCACCATCCACTTCTCTCACCCCTCCATACCCATTTCTTTCTTAGCATTTATATGTCAAAATCCTCAGCTCAGTGTTCGGTTGAGGTCAAAAAGCAAATAGAATGTTAGGATTTTTTTGACAAGGAATGCCGGAATAACAATGATAATATCATAATGCCTGGACCAACAGTTCACAGTTTGGGACCAGTTGGCGGGGTTGTGCACCACTTGGACTCTGCTGGGCCACCTGCGCCTGCTCGACGGATTGAGCCTACGAGGTAGGCAGAAGTGTGCTGAGAACTCCCAAAGTGGTTACCTTAAAAGAGATCTGGAAAGCCATAGGCAGCTTGGAAGTGTCTATAAATGGAGGAAATGGAAAATGTCACTAAGGCTACAGCATTTTAACATATGGTGCAGGAAAATGATTTTCTGACCGATGACACCTTGAGTATTGTGTGCAGTTCTAGTCACTTTAATCTAAAAAATAAGATCAAGCAGGACTAGAAAAGCTACAGAGAAGGGCAACAAAAATGATAAAGGGAATGAAACTGTTCCCTTATGAAGAAAGGTGAAACAGATTAGGACTCTTCACCTTTGTTGTACTTTGGACATCGAAGCGTGGGCCCTTGGCTGCTGTAAGAGATGACACATCCCACACGGCGGGGCCCTGTGGGGACTTGCAGTGATAGGCTAGCTCAAGGCAGAGATGGACACAGAGATATAGCTTTATTGTACTGCAACGTAGATGGTAACTAGAGATGTGAATTTTAACCGGACTCGGTTCCGTTCCGGTTCCAATTCAAATCGTGCAAATTTTTTCGTCTGGCCCAATTGCGGTTTTGTTTATCGGCTGCGCCCGATCCGATAAACAAAAAACCCACCCTGACCCTTTAAAACCGCTCCCTTAGCCTCCACCACCCTCCCAACCCCCCCAAAAATGTTTTAAAATTACCTGGTGGTCCAGCGGGGGTCCCGGGACCGTTCTCTCGCGCTCGGGCTGTCGGCCGATAAACAAAAAACCCACCCCGACCCTTTAAAACTGCTCCCTTAGCCTCCACCACCCTCCTGACCCCCCAAAAAACGTTTTAAAATTACCTGGTGGTCTAGTGGGCCCCGGGAGCGACCTCCCGCTCTCGGGCCGTCGGCTGCCACTAATAAAAATGGTGCCAATGGCCCTTTGCCCTTACCATGTGACAGGGTAACCGTGCCATTGGCCGGCCCCTGTCACATGGTAGGAGCACTGGACGGCTGGCGCCATCTTTAAAAATGGCACGGGCCATCCAGTGGACGGCCGGCGCCATCTTTATAAATGGTGGAATTTCTATTGTATCGCACTCTTTAACGATTAATGACGATTTAAAAAATATCGGACGATATTTTAAATCGTCAAAAAACGATTCACATCCCTAATGGTAACCCGAGGATCGGGTGATGATTCCAGCTAGGAGAGGAGAAACCAGATGGCAATGTTCCGTCTGTAGGTTGCAGAGTGGAAAAGGCAGTTCCACGGTCTTATCAGGGGTAGGCCGAGGATCTATGGAAAGAGAGATGAGACAAAGCAAAGACAGAACTAGAGCGGCAGTACTCACGCTGATGCTTGTAGTTATAGTAGAAGAGAGCCCCGAGGAACGGAGGTCTCGGACGAACAAGGCCCCTGAGAAGCGGGTACCGTAGGCATCCCCGAAGGGTAGATAGGGACAAGGCAAGGCCCCCGAGGAGCGGGTTCCTTAGGCGTCCTTGTTGGTAGCAGATAACCCCAGAGGGTAAAGAGGAGCGAGGCAAGGCCTCCGAGGCGCAGGTACCTAAGTCGTCCTGGAGCGAGAGTACACAGCGGGAGCGTCTGGTAACATGGAGAGATCAGCATGGAGGATTCCTTGCTAACTCGCATTGTGAAACATGAATGGAGTTTAAATACCAGAGCTAGTGAAGTCATGTGGTGGGGATGCCCCCGAGGTTCCCGCCATGACGCACGTAAAGGACGGGGCTGCGCGTGCCCTAGGTGACTCCTGGAGAAAGATGGCGAACGCAATCGCCCATGCCGGACTGGGAACGCCAGAGGGTTTGGTGTGGAGAAGCGGAGGCAGCCATCTTACCAAAATGGACTGAGTCAGGCAGAAAAAAGGTGAGCAACAGAGGGCGCAGCTGTCTGTGACCGACGGGCACAACAACCTTCAGTGATTGGAACATTTTAATAGGGAATAGTTATTTACCCTTTCAAAAAGTACTAGGACTAGGGGATGCTCCATGAAACATTTGACACAATCATTAGAGGCTTTGATACAAACAAAGACTATCTAATGATTTTTCTTGATATTTCAGCGGCATCCGATACGCTAAATCATGAGATTTTAATATCAACTCTCAAACAAATAGGAATAAAAAATACAACATTAAATTGGTTCGTTACATTTATATCAGAAAGACCGCAAAGAATTATTATTGGCAACCATAACTCTGATTGGTACTGCACTAAGTCTGGAGTCCCACAAGGATCAGCGCTCTCGGCACTTCTGTTCAATATCTATCTACCTTCTTCCTCTTTGTCATCTATTAGCAGGTCTGAATATATCTTTCAAAATCTATGCAGATGACATACAATTCATTGTACCATACACTAATTCCTGGACACAAACTTTCTCACTTTTACAACTGTATCTCTCAACAATAAAGAAATGGATGTCATATAACAGATTGAAATTAAATGCTTCAAAAACAGAAATCATCTTTTTATCATCTATTCCAGATTCTATATTTCAACCCCCAAATAATTTCATTTTTGAAGACACACCAATACCAATAAAAACACATGCAAAAAACTTAGGTAATATAATTGATTCAAAACTTACAATGACAAATAACATGTCAGCTATAGTCAAAAGTTCATACTTCAAAATCCACATGCTAAAGAACCTGAAACCTCTTCTATTTCCATCAGACTTTCGATCTGTAGTTCAAGCTTTGATACTGTCAAGCTTAGACTACTGTAATGCACTATATCTAGGACTTCCTCATTCCTCTATTCGACCGCTTCAATTGATCCAAAACTCTACAGCACGCATACTATACAATTTGACATGAAGAGATCACATATCACCATCTTTACAACAACTTCACTGGCTTCCGATACCATATAGGATTTCTTACAAAATTTTAACAATAATTCATGGTTTATTATACAATGAAAATTCAGTATGGTTATACTCGCTACTTAGAATTTATAGACCATCCAGACAATTGCGATCCCTGGATAAATGTATTTTAGAAGTACCTTCAGTAAGAAATGCAAGACTGAATATAACTCGAGAAAGAGCCTTTTCAGTGGCTGGACCGCGACTCTGGAATTCAATACCTGACTACATTAGATTATCCCAAAATAAACAAGAATTCAAAAAACTGTTAAAGACTTACCTTTATAAATGTGCTTACAATCTGGATAACTGATCTTGCAACTATAGAATATTCTAATAAGAGATAATACCTCAGTTCATTCTCTCGAACATAAATTTAATACAATTTTGGAATTGTTTTATTTTATACTAAGTTTCTGACTTAAGGTAATAACATAGAATGTCCATCTCTAAATCCTGATTTTAATTGTTTTGCTCTATTACTGATATCATTTAGGATGGCTTTTTCATTATATCGCTATGAATTGAAGTGATAGACTATACCGCACTTTATGTTAACTTTGTTTCGATTGTGTTTTGTTTTAATGTACATTATTTGTTTGATTTTTGTTAGATATTTTAAATTATGTATGTTTCTTGTAAACCGCCTAGATGGCCAGATTCTGGATATTTTGCGGTATATAAAAACCTTTAAAATAAATAAATGAATAAATAAATAAAATGAATTTAAAACAAATGAAGAAAGTATTTTTTAAATCAGCACAAAATGAAGCTGTAAAATTTGTTTGCTGGAGGATGAGGTCAAGGTTAATATTATAACTGGGTTTAAAAAAGGTTTAGACAACTTTCTGGAGGACAGGTCCATTGACAATTAATAACCAGGTAGACAAAGGGATTGCTACCTCTTATTTCAGAGAATGAACACCAGGGAAGGGATCTTCATATTAAAATCTTATGTGTACTTCCAAGTGACTTAGACTGACTGTTGTTCTGTCCAGGCCCTACAAAAAAGGCCCGTTTCCCTTCAGTAATCTAAACTGTAAAATCTGACACTCCTCCCTCCCCATCCCCTCTCCTGGAACCCATTGCCAGTGCAAGGGTATTTGGTGTTATCGGCAAACTTTAAAGCCCTGCAACTTCCCACCCCCACCTCATAGTCTTCTAAGGTGAAAATATCACTTATAACATGTATATTATATTTACCTGCACTGCTGTGGTGCCAACCAGAAAACCCTGCAAAAATACTCATATGGTATTAGGCCTATTGTAACGTAGGTTGGGTGTGGGCTTAACCCTCGGAAAGTCATGAGTAAATGATTACAATAGGGTAAACTTCCATACCAAATCAGCATTAACTGCCAGCACTCAAACAATAACAATCCTACCTATAAAAAGGTAACGCTGCAAATATTACACCAGGCCCTAAAATACCAATAAACCTTCTATTAGGAACACAGAACAAGCCAGGCTGCTATAGATCCTCACTCAGAAATTACACACTAGCAGAATACCTCACCTTAGCCACACTTGCAAAACAGACAGACCCTCACCAAATACAGAATAAAAAAACCATAAAGTATAAATATGCAGACAAAAAATGAACTGGAAATCGCAACAATCCAAACTCTGTATGCAGTGTAACAATATAAAAAACAAAAGCATCGCCATTCCTCATATAACCCATCTCCCAAGGGATACGGAGGTTAAAGAGCATGCCTCCATTTAAGTGAACTGCAGCAGAAAAAAAAAGAGGACAATGCAGCTATGTATCATGAGCCACCAGCCCAGGAAAACCAGAATAAGATTGAAAGGGTTGCCAGAACCCTTACTGTGAGGGTGGTTAAATGACCATTTAAATAAATGAGTCAGAGACTCAGGTAGGGAATTTACATGTCACAGCCCCCTGGACTACTGTTAATAACTTGCAGTGAAATATCACTTTAAATCAAAGGCTAGCACAATCCTAAATTACGGAACTATGACTGTAAAAGTCCTACATTGGAGAATTCTGAATAAGAAGGTGATTTGTGAGAAAAATGCACTGAAAAACAGTCCTAGGAAGCAAACAGATTCTCAACATGATTAACAAGACCCTTGGTTACCCAGTTCTTAGACAACAGAAAAAAAGGCCAGGCAGATTGGAAGGATGTGCACACATTTTCTTTCCATGGTCCTGCCTGAGTCTTGGCCTTTTGGCTGAGAGAAGGTCACCCTTGAGCAAGGGGACACCAGTGGCAGATTGAGCAGTCCCCCAGGAGGAAGGGGACCCCAGTAGCAGATCAGGAGGTGACTCTGGGTCCCCATTGAGCAAGAGGATCCCAGCAACAGATCAGGAGGTAACCCTGGGTCATCGTCCCCAGTGGCAGATCAGGAGGTGACTCTGGCTCCCCCTTGAGCAAGGTGACCCCAGTGGCAGATCGAGCAGTCCACAGGAGGAGAGAGACCCCAGCAGCATTTTGGAAGGTGACCCTGGGTCCCCCTTGAGCAAGGGGACCCCAGCGGTAGATCGAGTGGTCCTCCAGGAGAGAATGGACCACAGCGGCAGCTTGAGCAGTCCCCCAGGAGGAAGGGAACCACATTAGCAGATCAGGAGGTGACCCTGGTCCTCCTTGAGCAAGGGGACCCCAGTGGCAGATCTAACAGTCCCCCAGGAAGACGATGACCCCAGTAGCAGGTCCAGAGGTGCAGTTGGGTTCCCCTGGAGGGTGTGGATCCTAGCAGCATTCCAGGAGGCAGAATCGGATCACCCAGGAGGGTGTGGATCCCAGCGTTAGAATGGACCTTTCAGTGGAACGGAAGCGGTACCGAGGAGATGGCAGCGGTTTAGATACAATGGACCCCAGGCCAGCACTGCCCACCAGCCAAGTTGCATCTTTTCATATGGGTGAGACTTGGAAAAAAAAGGGGTGGAGAATAATAATAACACTTGATTAAGCAGGAACTCAAGAGGTCCCTTCTATTCTATATGGTGGTATTCTGTGGGGGGCCAACAACTCCAAATTGCCAAATATTAAATGTTCTTGCTATCTTGTTGAAATGAATATAGTTGTGTTGCCTGAAACTATTAACCACGAGTAGATAAGTATGCTGTTTGACATCCTATTAGCAATGTACATAGTCACGTAGAATTGTATATACTTATATAGTTTAATAAAATGAGGAAAATGTATATATTTGTACATACTGTCAGCCTTGTTCATAGTCCCATTTGTTTTCCTGGGGTGAAGGGAGGGAAATCCCACCCACTAACACCTTCATCCCCAGGTGAAGGCACCAGGTGCCAAGAATGTGAGGACTGATGGAGTCTATGGGGGGCTTCTGCCAGGTCGATCCTAGACCCACGAATGCCCTCCTCAAGGTAAGCGGTCAAGGGGGTGTTAATTTCAATTTCAAATTAAACTTTATTTTTCAACCACTGACTCAGAAGATCATGACGGCTAACAAAATATAAACACACATAAAACATCAAGTGATGAAATCAAGAAATATAATACATCAATTATAATACATACTAATAACAAAAATAAATATTTCAAAACAGCTGATGAATAAAATATCCTAATAATTAAAAACATGTATAAACTGTTTTTTAAATTTTCCAAACACCAGTAAAATATTTCAAAATTTAAGACACATCAAATAAAACCCAATAATTAAAACTTATAAGGATAAAGAAAAATCTCCCACTCTCCATACCTGGGAACTTTTGATTTCCACTCAGCCTGAGATTGTTGTGGATTAGTGGGTGTGGAAAGATACACAAACTTTCTCCTGTCTCATATACACAAACACACTATCATTCTCTCATATATTCTCATGCTTACACACATGTTCTTTCTCACTCACACACTCCCGTACAGAATGCTCATTCTCCCTTTCTCACATGCTCCTTCTATCACACACACACACACCCACACACACACACATGCTCCATCTCACACACACCCGCTCATATACACACACACGTAACCTCTTTCACTCACATGCTCATACACACATGTGCTCACATGTGCTCCTTCTCTCACACACAAGTTCATATACACACACATACACACACATGTACTCCCTCTCTAACACATGCTCATATACATACACATAAGAACATAAGAAATTGCCATGCTGGGTCAGACCAAAGGACCATCAAGCCCAGCATCCTGTTTCCAACAGAGGCCAAACCAGGCCACAAGAACCTGGCAAGTACCCAAACACCAAGAAGATCCCATGCTTCTGATGCCAGTAATAGCAGAGGCCATTCCCTAAGTCAACTTGATTAATAGCAGTTAATGGACTTCTCCTCCAGGAACTTATCCAAACCTTTTTTTGAACCCAGCTACACTAACTGCACTAACCACATCCTCTGGCAACAAACTCCAGAGCTTAATTGTGTGTTGAGTGAAAAAGAATTTTCTCCGATTAGTCTTAAATGTGCTACTTGCTAACTTCATGGAGTGCCCCCTAGTCCTTCTATTATCCGAAAGTGTAAATAAACGATTCACATCTACCTGTTCAAGACCTCTCATGATTTTAAAGACCTCTATCATATCCCCCCTCAGCTGTCTCTTCTCCAAGGTGAACAGCCCTAACCTCTTCAGCCTTTCCTCATAGGGGAGTTGTTCCATCCCATTTATCATTTTGGTTGCCCTTCTCTCTACCTTCTCCATCGCAACTATATCTTTTTTGAGATGCGGCAACCAGAATTGTACACAGTATTCAAGGTGCAGTCTCACCATGGAGCGTTACAGAGGCATTATGACATTTTCTGTTTTATTAACCATTCCCTTCCTAATAATTCCTAACATTATGTTTGCTTTTTTGACTGCCGCAGCACACTGAACCGACGATTTCAAAGTATTATCCACTATGATGCCTAGATCTTTTTCCTGGGTGATAGCTCCTAATATGGAACCTAACATTGTGTAAGTACAGCAAGGGTTATTTTTCCCTATATGCAACACCTTGCACTTGTCCACATTAAATTTCATCTGCCATTTCGATGCCCAATCTTCCAGTCTCGCAAGGTCCTCCTGTAATGTATCACAATCCACTTGTGATTTAACTACTCTGAATAAATTTGTATCATCCGCAAATTTGATAACCTCACTCGTCGTATTCCTTTCCAGATCATTTATAAATATATTGAAAAGCACCAGTCCAAGTACAGATCCCTGAGGCACTCCATTGTTTACCCTTTTCCACTGAGAAAATTGACCATTTAAACCTGTTCTCTGTTTCCTGTCTTTTAACCAGTTTGTAATCCTCGAAAGGACATCGCCTCCTATCCCATGACTTTTTAGTTTTCTTAGAAGCCTCTCATGAGCGACTTTGTCAAATGCCTTCTGAAAATCCAAATACACTATATCTACTGGTTCACCTTTATCCACATGTTTATTAACCCCTTCAAAAAATGAAGCAGATTTATTAGGCAAGACTTCCTTTGGGTAAATCCATGTTGACTGTGTTCCATTAAACCATGTCTTTCTATATGCTCTACGATTCTGATCTTTAGAATAGTTTCCACTATTTTTCCTGGCACTGAAGTCAGACTCACTGGTCTATAGTTTCCCGGATCTCCCCTAGAGCCCCTTGTAAATATTGGTCACCCTCCAGTCTTTAGGTACAATGGATGATTTTAATGATAGGTTACAAATTTTAACTAATAGATCAGAAATTTCATTTTTAATTTCCTTCAGTACCATAGGATGCATACCATCCGGTCCAGGTGATTTGCTACTCTTTAGTTTGTCAATCTGGATTACTACATCTTCCAGGTTTACAGTGATTTGATTCAGTTCATCTGACTCATCACCCTGGAAAACCATCTCTGGAACTGGTATCTCCCCAACATCCTCATTAGTAAACACGGAAGCAAAGAATTAATGTAATCTTTCTGCAATGACCTTATCTTCCCTAAGAGCCCCTTTAACCCCTCAGTCATCTAATGGCAACCGACTCCCCCACAGGTTTCTTGCTTCGGATATATTTTTAAAAGTTTTTATTATGAGTTTTTGCCTCTATGGCCAACTTCATTTCAAATTCTCTCTTCACCTGTCTTATCAATGTTTTACACTTAACTTGACAATGCTTATGCTTTATCCTATTTTCTTCAGATGGATCCTTCTTCCAATTTTTTAAGGATTTTTTTTGGCTAAAATAGCCTCTTTCACCTCACCTTTTAACCATGCCAGTAATCATTTTGCCTTCCTTCCAATTTTCTTAATGCATGGAATACATCTGGACTGTGCACCTAGGATTGTATTTTTAAACAATGTCCATGCCTGTTGAACCTTTTCAACTGCACCTTTCAGTTTTTTTCTATTTTTCTCATTTTATCAAAGTTTCCCTTTTGAAAATTTAGTGTTAGAGCTGTAGATTTACATATTGTCCCCTTTCCAGTTATTAGTTTTAAATTTGATCATGTTATGATCACTGTTGCCAAGCGGCCCCACTATCATTACCTCTCTCACCAAATCTTGCGTTCCACTAAGAATTAAATCTAAAATAGCTCCCTCTCTCATTGGGTCCTGAACCAATTGCTCCATGAAGCAGTCATTTATTACATCCAGGAACCTTATGTTTCTAGGAAGTCCTGATGTAACATTTACCCAGTCAATATTGGGGTAATTGAAATCTCCCATTATTATTGCACTGCCAAATTGGTTAGCTTTCCCTGATTTTTCATCTGTCTGACCATTTTATCCAGGTGGACGGTAGTATACGCCTATCACTATACTCTTACCCAACACACATGGGATTTCTACCCATATAGATTCTACTGAGCATTTAGTATCTTGTATGATCTTTATACTGTTGGACTCTATACCCTCCCGGACATAAAGTGCTTCATGCTCTCTTCTTCCACTGGCTGCCCTCGGTAGTCCTGGACCCACCTCTTTTCTTTAACCTCTGTTGTGTTGGGATCACAAAGTGGCCTCTACTCCACTTTGGCCGCTGGTGGTATGGGGTCTGCTGGGCATCCTGCAGTCTCTTCTCTACTTAAGCCACTGGTGGGCGGGATAGAGTTTGCTCGGTAGCCTGGGGCCTCACATCCTTGGCTTTTTCCCTTTCTTCTCACCCCCTTCCCTCACTAGCTTGGCTCTTCCTCCCTTTTCCCTCACTATCTCTGTTCTTTCCCCCCACTTCTCATTCCCTTCCCTCCATCTAGAGATCCCCCCACCCTCTTTCCTCATTACCTCAGCATTTTCCCTTTTTCATTCTCTCCCTTCCTCTAGACACTCTTCCCTCCTTCTCATCCTCTCCCTCCCTTCCTCTGCTCTTTCCTTCGCTCTTCCCTCCCTTTGATTTCCTCACTTTCTCCCTCCCCCTCCTTTCTTCACCTTCTCACTCTGTCCCTCCCAGCCTCTTCCCTTCCCCAGGCTTTTCATCCTCCTAATCCAAGGGCTGAGACGCTCCAGGCACAGCTAATTACAGTTAGGATCCTCCCCATGCAAAC